>NC_091381.1:5611779-5776779 GCF_038502225.1 Cherax quadricarinatus | reverse complement strand
GGGGGGAGCTGGTCTGGTTTCGGACCCCGTTAGATTATCCCAGATCATTGCTCCGTCAATGAATTTTTGGTCCTGGACTCCAATCTTGTCCCTAAGATGTTCAGGGAGAATCGCTGCTACGAGCTCTCTGGATGCAATACACGAGGACAGAAAAGCAGGTAACGCAATCTGTGATGACTTGCAGACACCAATGCCTCCTAGTCTGACTGGAAGTGTAGCTTGGTTCCACTGTCCGTCTTCTAGAGTAAGGTTAAGTACTTTCGTAAAAATCTGCCTCAGAATACTGTCATATTCGTGCAGTATAGGGTTATCATATGAAGGTGCACATCTTAGGAAATATGTCAACCTGGGCAGACTCAAGCACTTTGTGAGAAGGTACAAGGCATCGTGGGTGTCCAGATTGCCTATTCGTTGTTCCATTCTCCTTAACTCTTCCAATTTCTTCCTGAGAATTGTGTCAATGGCATTGCTTCCCAAAGGTGCTCCTAGCAAGACACTATTTGTGGGGGCAATGACTGCTGCTCCTGGTAGTTTTGATCTCACTGCATTTATCACTTGTTGACTGACTGAGATGATTTCACATTTGGATGGATTCAGGATGAGACCCATTTCCTGTCCCCGTGTCATTACCTGTGTAAGGTCATGTAGGAGGGACTCCTTTGTACCTGCTAGTGTGCCATCATCTAGGAACCAGATGTTTAGCTCGCTGGTCAGTCTGACTGTGATTTCCCTAACTGCTATACAGAAGAGAAATGGTGCAAGAGGATCTCCTTGTTGGACACCCTCCGATTATGTGATTTCATGCTCTCCAAAGAGAAGCATTGATTCCTTGCTATACCCAGCTGAAACAAAAGGGAAGAGACCAGGGAAATGTTCTTGTACTGCTGCTAATACCACGTCTCTTTTCAGGAGATTGAATGCATTCTTGAAATCTAATTTTACCACTGCATTGTCCTCAGGCAGGTTGTTGATATACGCCCTTGTTGCATGAACCGCTGCTTCACTTCCTTGAGAGACCCCAAAGCCAAGCTGGTTTGGTTGAAGCATCATAGCTGCCTGTGCACGAATACTTCGGACAGCAGTTTTGGATACGAGGCGGCGTAACGTGTTGCCTACTGCAATTGGCCGAATTCCTCCATCCTTCTTTTTAAGTGTACAAAGTGTTACACCAAAAAAGAAAGGTCTAATTTCATCAGGAATCAGACCAGCCAAGGAATTGTTGACGAACCTTGTGATCTCTGAAAGCAGTGTCTCTGCAATTTCCCCAATAACTGGATTAACCATTTCCTTTAAATTCTGTGGCCTTATTCCAGTGTAACCCCCAGCAGAGCCAGATGGGAACGATATTATTGCTTTGTAAATGTCTGAGTCTTCCACAATCAATGGTTCCATAGTGGGGACAGAGGTGTTGGAACTGTTGGTGCCACTGGTTTCCCTGGCAGGGTGCTTTCCTCTAAGTGCTTCAGCCGTGTCAGCATCCCTGGGAGCAACTGTATCTTCACTGGTAATAATTCTTATTGCCCCCACTGTGTTGCCCTCTTCAATTTTCTTGCTCACCTGGACTCTGACTTTTTCACTGTCAGTAGAATGAGTGGGGGTTCTGCCTCTCCCTTTTTTGTCTTGACGGGGAAGGCGAATGAGGTTATCAACTCTAGGAAAATCTCTTAAGGATTTAATTATCATTGAGGCTAACCTCTTTCCCCTTCTTTCCGGCACAGCTAAGCAGACATTGCCAAAAAGTAGCAAGTTGTGCCATGCCTTGATGGAGCATTTAAGATAGTGGAACCATCGTTTACTTTTTTCAGGAGGTCTGTAAGTTTCCCAGCTGCGTGTGGACGGGCTGCTTTGGGAATATGTGTGAGTGTCCTCGTACCTGTTGCTTTAATTGCTTCCAAGAGATTGTCTGATGAGATGAAATCTGTTGGAGTGGGTTCAGGTGCCTGAGATGGCTCTGGATCATCACTTTCCACAGGAGGACATCCTGAACCAGGGCAACTACCGTGTTTGCGGAGGAAACCATTAGAGTTGAGACAACGAAGCTGTTGTAAGCATGACCGACACTTGCCTCTCCTAGTATTGCCAGCCGTGCCATTTTCCTGGCTGCTTGCTTCCTCCTGGTTGGCATTCATCTGCTAGACTAGACAATAGGAGTGGAATATGACATGCTGGGTGGGTATGGTGCGTGGAAGGTAGTGAACTTGACCGTGGTGGCCTGGTGGAATTTGAGGGGCTGGGAGGGGAAGGCGAAAACTTTCCCTGGGAATTAGGTGGGGGAGGCGCAGGTTGTTGAGTGGGGTTATCCCGGGGAATACAATACACATGGACTTGCACACTATATATTGTTCACACTGTCTTACAATACACATAACTTTATTTGTTTCCCATGTACACTATGAACAATGTGGGTATGGGCACTGCTGAACCAATGTGTTCACTCACCATCTAGTTACACATCCCACCTCTTCCACCTTCTGTTTTCCTTTAAGTTTCTATAAATTCTTCTGACATTCACTTGGCTACCATCCTGCGCATTTATAAGCCCCATCGTAAAATTCGAAATGCAGAAGACTCACTAATTCCTGTATGCTCTGCTAATTGCGATGCACTCCAACGCCTGTCATCCTGCATGCATTGTCCAGTCACGGCCGCTGACTCCTCCCTGCGAATAGTTCTGCTTTGTATTTTGAATTTACAATAGGAAAGGAGAGGCGATGACTGTAGTATCCTGGAAACAGACACACGGCCCAGCATCCTGGTCACAGACACACGGCCCAGCATCCTGGTCACAGACACACGGCCCAGAATCCTGGTCACAGACACACGGCCCAGCATCCTGGTCACAGACACACGGCCCAGCATCCTGGTCACAGACACACGGTGCAGCATCCTGGTCACAGACACAGCCCAACATCCTGGTCACAGACACACAGCCCAGCATCCTGGTCACAGACACACAGCCCAGCATCCTGGTCACAGACGCACAGCCAGCATCCTGGTCACACACAGCCCAGCATCCTGGTCACAGACACGGTGCAGCATCCTGGTCACAGACGCACAGCCCAGCATCCTGGTCACAGACACACGGTGCAGCATCCTGGTCACAGACACACGGCCCAGCATCCTGGTCACGGACACACGGTGCAGCATCCTGGTCACAGACACACAGCCCAACATCCTGGTCACAGACACACAGCCCAGCATCCTGTTCACAGACGCACAGCCCAGCATCCTGGTCTCACACAGCCCAGCATCCTGGACACAGACACACGGTGCAGCATCCTGGTCACAGACGCACAGCCCAGCATCCTGGTCACAGACGCACAGCCTAGCATCCTGGTCACAGACACACAGCCCAGCATCCTGGTCACAGACACACGGTGCAGCATCCTGGTCACAGACGCACAGCCCAGCATCCTAGTCACAGACACACAGCCCAGCATCCTGGTCACAGACACACGGCCCAGCATCCTGGTCACAGACACACAGCCCAGCATCCTGGTCACAGACACACGGCCCAGCATCCTGGTCACAGACACACGGCCCAGCATCCTGGTCACAGACACACGGTGCAGCATCCTGGTCACAGACACACAGCCCAACATCCTGGTCACAGACAGCCCAGCATCCTGGTCACACACAGCCCAGCATCCTGGTCACAGACACATGGTGCAGCATCCTGGTCACAGACGCACAGCCCAGCATCCTGGTCACAGACACACAGCCCAGCATCCTGGTCACAGACACACGGCCCAGCATCCTGGTCACAGACACACGGTGCAGCATCCTGGTCACAGACACACAGCCCAACATCCTGGTCACAGACAGCCCAGCATCCTGGTCACACACAGCCCAGCATCCTGGTCACACACACATGGTGCAGCATCCTGGTCACAGACGCACAGCCCAGCATCCTGGTCACAGACACACGGTGCAGCATCCTGGTCACAGACGCACAGCCTAGCATCCTGGTCACACACACACGGCCCAGCATCCTGGTCACAGACACACGGCCCAACATCCTGGTCACAGACACACGGCCCAGCATCCTGGTCACAGACACACGGTCCAGCATCCTGGTCGCAGACGCACAGCCCAGCATCCTGGTCACAGACACACAGCCCAGCATCCTGGTCACAGACACACGGTGCAGCATCCTGGTCACAGACGCACAGCCCAGCATCCTGGTCACAGACACACAGCCCAGCATCCTGGTCACAGACACACAGCCCAGCATCCTGGTCACAGACACACGGTGCAGCATCCTGGTCACAGACGCACAGCCCAGCATCCTGGTCACAGAGACACGGCCCAGCATCCTGGTCACAGACACACGGTGCAGCATCCTGGTCACAGACACACAGCCCAACATCCTGGTCACAGACACACAGCCCAGCATCCTCGTCACAGACGCACACCCCAGCATCCTGGTCACACACAGCCCAGCATCCTTGTCACACGGCCTGACTAAGGGAAGGTTGAAAAATGTGTTTGAAATCTAAGCTCTATGAGTCCATACATGTTACTCTCGTTCCAAATATAACATTTAAAAATCAAGTCTTTAAAATATATATATATATATATATATATATATATATATATATATATATATATATATATATATATATATATATATATATAGAGAGAGAGAGAGAGAGAGAGAGAGAGAGAGAGGTTAAGAGAGTGGTGAAGCAATGTAAAAAGAGAGCAAATGAGAGAGTGGGTGAGATGTTATCAACAAATTTTGTTGAAAATAAGAAAAAGTTTTGGAGTGAGATTAACAAGTTAAGGAAGCCTAGAGAACAAATGGATTTGTCAGTTAAAAATAGAAGAGGAGAGTTATTAAATGGAGAGTTAGAGGTAATGGGAAGATGGAGGGAATATTTTGAGGAATTGTTAAATGTTGATGAAGATAGGGAAGCTGTGATTTCGTGTTTACCTGGAGTTTACCTGGAGAGAATTCCGGGGGTCAACGCCCCCGCGGCCCGGTCTGTGACCAGGCCTCCTGCTGGATCAGAGCCTGATCAACCAGGCTGTTGCTGCTGGCTGCACGCAAACCAACGTACGAGCCACAGCCCGGCTGATCAGGAACTGTATAGGGCAAGGAGGAATAACATCTTGCAGGAGTGAGGAAGAGCCAGTTGTGAGTGTGGGGGAAGTTCGTGAGGCAGTAGGTAAAATGAAAGGGGGTAAGGCAGCCGGGATTGATGGGATAAAGATAGAAATGTTAAAAGCAGGTGGGGATATACTTTTGGAGTGGTTGGTGCAATTATTTAATAAATGTATGGAAGAGGGTAAGGTACCTAGGGATTGGCAGAGAGCATGCATAGTTCCTTTGTATAAAGGCAAAGGGGACAAAAGAGAGTGCAAAAATTATAGGGGGATAAGTCTGCTGAGTATACCTGGTAAAGTGTACGGTAGAGTTATTATTGAAAGAATTAAGACGAAGACAGAGAATAGGATAGCAGATGAACAAGGAGGCTTTAGGAAAGGTAGGGGGTGTGTGGACGAGGTGTTTACAGTGAAACATATAAGTGAACAGTATTTAGATAAGGCTAAAGAGGTCTTTGTGGCATTTATGGATTTGGAAAAGGCGTATGACAGGGTGGATAGGGGGGCAATGTGGCAGATGTTGCAAGTGTATGGTGTAGGAGGTAGGTTACTGAAAGCAGTGAAGAGTTTTTACGAGGATAGTGAGGCTCAAGTTAGAGTATGTAGGAAAGAGGGAAATTATTTCCCAGTAAAAGTAGGCCTTAGACTAGGATGTGTGATGTCACCGTGGTTGTTTAATATATTTATAGATGGGGTTGTAAGAGAAGTAAATGCGAGGGTCTTGGCAAAAGGCGTGGAGTTAAAAGATAAAGAATCACACATAAAGTGGGAGTTGTCACAGTTGCTCTTTGCTGATGACACTGTGCTCTTGGGAGATTCTGAAGAGAAGTTGCAAAGACTGGTGGATGAATTTGGTAGGGTGTGCAAAAGAAGAAAATTAAAAGTGAATACAGGAAAGAGTAAGGTTATGAGGATAAAAAGATTAGGTGATGAAAGATTGGATATCAGATTGGAGGGAGAGAGTATGGAGGAGGTGAATGTTTTCAGATATTTGGGAGTGGACGTGTCAGCGGATGGGTCTATGAAAGATGAGGTGAATCATAGAATTGATGAGGGGAAATGGGTGAGTGGTGCACTTAGGAGTCTGTGGAGACAAAGAACTTTGTCCTTGGAGGCAAAGAGGGGAATGTATGAGAGTATAGTTTTGCCAACGCTCTTATATGGGTGTGAGGCATGGGTGATGAATGTTGCAGCGAGGAGAAGGCTGGAGGCAGTGGAGATGTCATGTCTGAGGGCAATGTGTGGTGTGAATATAATGCAGAGAATTCGTAGTTTGGAAGTTAGGAGGAGGTGCGGGATTACCAAAACTGTTGTCCAGAGGGCTGAGGAAGGGTTGTTGAGGTGGTTCGGACATGTAGAGAGAATGGAGCGAAACAGAGTGACTTCAAGAGTGTATCAGTCTGTAGTGGAAGGAGGGCGGGGTAGGGGTCGGCCTAGGAAAGGTTGGAGAGAGGGGGTAAAGGAGGTTTTGTGTGCGAGGGGCTTGGACTTCCAGCAGGCATGCGTGAGCGTGTTTGATAGGAGTGAATGAAGACAAATGGTTTTTAATACTTGACGTGCTGTTGGAGTGTGAGCAAAGTAACATTTATGAAGGGGTTCAGGGAAACCGGCAGGCCGGACTTGAGTCCTGGAGATGGGAAGTACAGTGCCTGCACTCTGAAGGAGGGGTGTTAATGTTGCAGTTTAAAATCTGTAGTGTAAAGCACCCTTCTGGCAAGACAGTGATGGAGTGAATGATGGTGAAAGTTTTTCTTTTTCGGGCCACCCTGCCTTGGTGGGAATCGGCCTGTGTGATAATAAAAAAAAATAACATATATATACATATATACATATACATATATATATAATATATATATATATATATATATATATATGAACATTTATTAATATACAAAATACATTTACAGAAAAAAACATAAACATGGATACAATGGCACAATGTATCAAAGATCATGAATTTCCTCCAGCTCCTCCGACGCTAGACGTGAGCCAAGTATGCAGCAAGCATTTCCCCTATGGATGGCTACGCTGAGGCGCTGGAACATGAAAGTGGCTGCCCTTGGGTCCCTGGTGGTGTCGATGAGTCTGGAACCCAATTCTTTAAGGAAACGTGTGGCATTTTTTCCCCTGATCCCAAGGTCTCTGATCCCACTGGGACGAATTGACACTGTTGGCTTATGTCCTTGTACTTGCTGATCTTGTACTCCTCCCTGTGGTCAGCAGCTCCTCCCTGTCGCCCCACACTGTGATGGATATAGGTGTCAGCCAGTGTGGACACACAGGTATAGTCCCATGCTAAGAGCTTGCCATTCTTCCAAGGATAGATGGTGTTCCCGTCGGGGCGGTTTGCTGGGTTGTGGGTATTGTTTGCTGCAAGTGATCGTGGCTCCCTCTCGGCAGGGCATCCAGCTGTAGCAAGGGTTCTCTTAATGATGTCGTTGACCTCATTGTGTCTTGCATGCCAGCCCTTGGCTGGCATGTATATATATATATACATACATATATATGTATATATATATTTATGTATATATATATATATATATATACGGAACACATATAGGGTGGTAGGGAAATAAAATATTCCAATAGCTTCGAGGAGAAATCTTCAGATTCTTTTTTCTTCAGGAAGTTCGATTATTCTCTTCTGACACTCGGACTTTCCAGTTAGCACTAGAGAGATACCTTCAAGAGAAAAGTAATGATCTTGATGATGATAATAATAATAATAATAATAATATCTATTACCATTAATATTAAGAACTAATTCGGTGTTTTTCAGCAAGTGGAAGGAGTGATGGAGACTGGGCCCTCCTTCTGGTAGGCCCAGGACAGACATGTGATAATCTCTTATCTGGAAGATTTACGTGGCCATAAAAATGGTGCCCACCACTGCAAATAAATGATTCTGAGAGTAAATGCAAGAAAACAAAAATAAAAGGTTTACCGTGACTGTACCATCCCCAGAGCAGCTGCACCAACCCCAGTGCAACTGTACCATCCCCAGAACAACTGTACCAACCCCAGAGCAACTGTACCATCCCCAGAACAACTGTACCATCCCCAGAACAACTGTACCAACCCCAGAGCAACTGTACCATCCCCAGAGCAACTGTACCATCCCCAGAACAACTGTACCAACCCCAGAGCAGCTGCACCAACCCCAGTGCAACTGTACCATCCCCAGAACAACTGTACCAACCCCAGAGCAGCTGCACCAACCCCAGTGCAACTGTACCATCCCCAGAACAACTGTACCAACCCCAGAGCAACTGTACCATCCCCAGAGCAACTGTACCATCCCCAGAACAACTGTACCATCCCCAGAGCAGCTGCACCAACCCCAGTGCAACTGTACCATCCCCAGAACAACTGTACCAACCCCAGAGCAACTGTACCATCCCCAGAACAACTGTACCATCCCCAGAGCAACTGTACCATCCCCAGAGCAACTGTACCATCCCCAGAGCAACTGTACCATCCCCAGAGCAACTGTACCATCCCCAGAGCAACTGTACCAACCCCAGAGCAACTGTACCATCCCCAGAACAACTGTACCAACCCCAGAGCAACTGTACCATCCCCAGAGCAACTGTACCATCCCCAGAGCAACTTCACTAACCCCAGAGCAACTGTACCAACCCCAGAGCAGCTGCACCAACCCCAGAGCAACTGTACCAACCCCAGTGCAACTGTACCATCCCCAGAACAACTGTACCATCCCCAGAGCAACTGTACCATCCCCAGAGCAACTGTACCATCCCCAGAACAACTGTACCATCCCCAGAACAACTGTACCATCCCCAGAGCAACTGTACCATCCCCAGAACAACTGTACCATCCCCAGAGCAACTGTACCATCCCCAGAGCAACTGTACCATCCCCAGAGCAACTGTACCATCCCCAGAGCAACTGTACCATCCCCAGAGCAACTGTACCATCCCCAGAGCAACTGTACCATCCCCAGAACAACTGTACCATCCCCAGAACAACTGTACCATCCCCAGAACAACTGTACCATCCCCAGAACAACTGTACCATCCCCAGAACAACTGTATCATCCCCAGAGCAACTGTACCATCCCCAGAACAACTGTATCACCCCAGTGCAACTGTACCATCCGCAGAGCAACTGTACCATCCCCAGAGGAACTGTACCATCCCCAGAGCAGCTGTACCATCCCCAGAGGAACTGTACCATCCACAGAGCAACTGTACCATCCACAGAGCAACTGTACCATCCACAGAGCAACTGTGCCATCCCCAGAGCAACCGTACCATCCCCAGAGCAGCTGTACCATCCCCAGAGCAACTGTACCATCCCCAGAGCAACTGTACCATCCTCAGAGCAACTGTACTATAACCAGAGCAACTGTATCATCCACAGAGCAACTGTACCATCCCCAGAGCAACTGTACCATCCTCAGAGCAACTGTACTATAACCAGAGCAACTGTATCATCCACAGAGCAACTGTACCATCCTCAGAGCAACTGTACTATAACCAGAGCAACCGTACCATCCACAGAGCAACTGTACCATCCACAGAGCAACTGTACCATCCTCAGAGCAACTGTACTATAACCAGAGCAACTGTATCATCCACAGAGCAACTGTACCATCCTCAGAGCAACTGTACTATAACCAGAGCAACCGTACCATCCACAGAGCAACTGTACCATCCCCAGAGCAACTGTACCATCCTCAGAGCAACTGTACTATAACCAGAGCAACTGTATCATCCACAGAGCAACTGTACCATCCCCAGAGCAGCTGTACCATCCCCAGAGCAACCGTACCATCCACAGAGCAACTGTACCATCCCCAGAGCAACTGTACCATCCTCAGAGCAACTGTACTATAACCAGAGCAACTGTACCATCCTCAGAGCAACTGTACTATAACCAGAGCAACCGTACCATCCACAGAGCAACTGTACCATCCCCAGAGCAACTGTACCATCCTCAGAGCAACTGTACCATCCCCAGAGCAACTGTACCATCCCCAGAGCAACTGTACCATCCTCAGAGCAACTGTACCATCCCCAGAGCAACTGTACCATCCCCAGAGCAACTGTACCATCCCCAGAGCAACTGTACCATCCCCAGAGCAACTGTACCATCCCCAGAGCAACTGTACCATCCCCAGAGCAACTGTACCATCCCCAGAGCAACTGTACCATCCCCAGAGCAACTGTACCATCCTCAGAGCAACTGTACTATAACCAGAGCAACTGTATCATCCACAGAGCAACTGTACCATCCCCAGAGCAACTGTACCATCCCCAGAGCAACTGTACTATAACCAGAGCAACTGTACCATCCCCAGAGCAACTGTACCATCCTCAGAGCAACTGTACTATAACCAGAGCAACTGTACCATCCTCAGAGCAACTGTACTATAACCAGAGCAACTGTACCATCCACAGAGCAACTGTACCATCCCCAGAGCAACTGTACCATCCTCAGAGCAACTGTACCATCCTCAGAGCAACTGTACTATAACCAGAGCAACTGTACCATCCTCAGAGCAACTGTACCATCCTCAGAGCAACTGTACTATAACCAGAGCAACTGTACCATCCCCAGAGCAACTGTACCATCCTCAGAGCAACTGTACTATAACCAGAGCAACTGTACCATCCACAGAGCAACTGTACCATCCCCAGAGCAACTGTACCATCCTCAGAGCAACTGTACCATCCTCAGAGCAACTGTACTATAACCAGAGCAACTGTACCATCCTCAGAGCAACTGTACTATAACCAGAGCAACTGTACCATCCTCAGAGCAACTGTACTATAACCAGAGCAACTGTATCATCCACAGAGCAACTGTACCATCCCCAGAGCAACTGTACCATCCCCAGAGCAACTGTGCCATCCCCAGAGCAACTGTACCATCCCCAGAGCAACTGTACCATCCCCAGAGCAACTGTGCCATCCCCAGAGCAACTGTGCCATCCCCAGAGCAACTGTACCATCCCCAGAGCAACTGTACCATCCCCAGAGCAACTGTGCCATCCCCAGAGCAACTGTACCATCCCCAGAGCAACTGTATCATCCGCAGAGGAACTGTACCATCCCCAGAGCAGCTGTACCAACCCCGGGACAGCTGTTCCACCCCTGGGACAGCTGTACCATCCCTGGGACAGCTCTACCATCCTTGGGACAGCACACTCACCGGACTTAAGGAACTCAAATAAGGGAATAATTATTCGGCCAAGAAATAACTGGACCGTCATTCACAAACAAACTAATTGTTGAATACACCTGTCAGTCAGTCACGCGACTGTCTCCGTGTACTACAACCACGTAGGGGTGTTGTACTCCAACCACGCACGGGCGTTGTACTACAACCACGTAGGGGTGTTGTACTACAACCACGTAGGGGTGTTGTACTACAACCATATATAGGTGTACTACAGCTATTCATGGGAGGTGTACTCCAAAAATGCAGAGGTGTTGTACTCCAGCCGTACAGTACTGTTGGCTCCAACCATGATGTACTCCATCCATGCGGGGATGATTACTACAACCATGCAGGGGAGGTGTTCTACAACCATGCAGGGATGGTGCTCTACAACCATGCAGGGGGGTGTTCTACAACCATGCAGGGGAGGTGTTCTACAACCATGTAGGGATGGTGCTCTACAGTCATGTAGGGGTTGTGTTCTACAACCATGCAGGGGAGGTGTTCTACAACTATGCAGGGAGGTATTCTACAACCATGTAGGGATGGTGCTCTACAGTCATGCAGAGGATGTGTTCTACAACCATGCAGGGAGGTGTTCTACAACCATGCAGGGGAGGTGTTCTACAACTATGCAGGGAGGTATTCTACAACCATGTAGGGATGGTGCTCTACAGTCATGCAGAGGATGTGTTCTACAAACATGCATGGGAGGTGTTCTACATCCATGCAAGGGAGGTGTTCTACAACCATGCAGGGGAGGTGTTCTACAACCATGCAAGGGAGGTGTTCTACAACCATGCAAGGGAGGTGTTCTACAACCATGCAAGGGAGGTGTTCTACAACCATGCAGGGGAGGTGTTCTACAACCATGCAGGGGAGGTGTTCTACAGTCGTGCAGGGGAGGTGTTCTACAACCATGCAAGGGATGTGTTCTACAACCATGCAGGGGAGGTGTTCTACAACCATGCAGGGGAGGTGTTCTACAGTCGTGCAGGGGAGGTGTTCTACAACCATGCAAGGGAGGTGTTCTACAACCATGCAGGGGAGGTGTTCTACAACCATGCAAGGGAGGTGTTCTACAACCATGCAAGGGAGGTGTTCTACAACCATGCAAGGGAGGTGCTCTACAACCATGCAGGGGAGGTGTTCTACAACCATGCAGGGGAGGTGTTCTACAACCATGCAAGGGAGGTGTTCTACAGTCATGCAAGGGATGTGTTCTACAACCATGCAGGGGAGGTGTTCTACAACCATGCAAGGGAGGTGTTCTACAGTCATGCAGGGGAGGTGTTCTACAACCATGCAAGGAAGGTGTTCTACAACCATGCAAGGGAGGTGTTCTACAACCATGCAAGGGAGGTGTTCTACAGTCATGCAGGGGAGCTGTTCTACAACCATGCAGGGGAGGTGCTCTACAACCATGCAAGGGAGGTGTTCTACAACCATGCAAGGAAGGTGTTCTACAACCATGCAAGGGAGGTGTTCTACAACCTTGCAAGGGAGGTGTTCTACAACCATGCAAGGAAGGTGTTCTACAACCATGCAAGGGAGGTGTTCTACAACCATGCAAGGGAGGTGTTCTACAACCTTGCAAGGGAGGTGTTCTACAACCATGCAAGGGAGGTGTTCTACAACCTTGCAAGGGAGGTGTTCTACAACCATGCAGGGGAGGTGTTCTACAACCATGCAGAGGAGGTGTTCTACAACCATGCAAGGAAGGTGTTCTACAACCATGCAAGGGAGGTGTTCTACAACCTTGCAAGGGAGGTGTTCTACAACCATGCAAGGAAGGTGTTCTACAACCATGCAAGGGAGGTGTTCTACAACCATGCAAGGGAGGTGTTCTACAACCATGCAGGGGAGGTGTTCTACAACCATGCAAGGGAGGTGTTCTACAACCTTGCAAGGGAGGTGTTCTACAACCATGCAAGGGAGGTGTTCTACAGTCATGCAAGGGAGGTGTTCTACAACCATGCAAGAGAGGTGTTCTACAACCATGCAAGGAAGGTGTTCTACAGTCATGCAAGGAATGTGTTCTACAGTCATGCAAGGGAGGTGTTCTACAACCATGCAAGGGAGGTGTTCTACAACCATGCAAGGAATGTGTGCTACAACCATTCAGGAGAGGTGTTCTACATCCTAGCCTTTGTTGGTGCGGCCAGCAGTAACAGCCTGGTTAATCAGGCCCTTATTCACCGGGAGGCCTGGTCAAGGACTGGCCCGCGGGGGCGTTGACCCCGAAACACCCTTCAAATAGACTCCAGGTAGGTAGGTGTTATAAAACCATGCAGGTAAGGTATTCAGCAACCATGCTGGCGAGGCGTTGTCTAACCATGTTGGCGAAGTGTTTTCCATCCATGCTGGCGAGGTGTTGTCCAACCATGTTGGAGAGGTGTTGTCCAACCATGCTAACGAGGTGTTGTCCAGCGATTCTGGCGAGGCGTTGTCCAACCAAGTTGGCGGGGTGTTGTCCAACCATACTGGTGAAGTGTTGTCCAACCATGCTGGCGAGGTGTTGTCCAACCATGCAGGCGAGTTGTCCAACCATGCAGGCGAGCTGTTGCCCAACCATACTGGTGAAGTGTTGTCCAACCATGCTGGCGAGGTGTTGTCCAACCATGCTGGCGAGGTGTTGTCCAACCATGCAGGCGAAGTGTTGTCCAACCATACTGGTGAGGTGTTGTCCAACCATGCTGGCGAGGTGTTGTCCAACCATGCTGGCGAGGTGTTGTCCAACCATGCTGGCGAGGTGTTGTCCAACCATACTTGCGAGGTGTTGTCCAACCATACTTGCGAGGTGTTGTCCAACCATGCTGGCGAGGTGTTGTCCAACCATGCTGGCGAGGTGTTGTCCAACCATGCTGGCGAGATGTTGTCCAACCATGCTGGCGAGGTGTTGTCCAACCATGCTGGCGAGGTGTTGTCCAACCATGCTGGCGAGGTGTTGTCCAACCATGCTGGCGAGATGTTGTCCAACCATGCTGGCGAGGTGTTGTCCAACCATGCAAGAGAGTTAATCACCCCAGTCATGCAGTGCAGTCAGACACATGACCTATTATTACTGGTGTTCGTGACGGTGGGTAATTCTCGTGTTTGTTGCAGTTTGAGCGGGTTTGCGTGTGCATTTTTCGGTGAGTATGTGGTTTTTGCTAACATTTCTAAGTTTGTAAGCCTGGGTAACACGTTTGTCTCGTGATTAGAGAACGGAGGGTCGAACCTTCAGCACTTTCTGAGCTGCTTGATTCTAGCATGTTTTCACGTCACACATTTTAACAAGATGTACACTTGTACGTATACACATATATACATATACATGTGCACTAGCATGCACAATTGTTTTTACACCTGTAGAAAAGAGCGCTAAATTTTGCGAAAATGTTGTGTTGATTAAGCTCCAAGAAAGGGAGGTTCTAATTCTCAAAAAGAATAGGAAAATAGAAGCTTGTTTAGATAAGTAAATCAAGAAGCGTGAAGGGGTTGACGACCACGAAGAAAATAAAGTAAGTGTACATATTGATCACTATGTGAGAAAATCTTCTCTCTTCGAAAGTGGTGAGACCACTTACTATTACCTCTCTTTTCCTATCTTCCGCAAAATTATTATTGTGCTAGTCTACCACAGTCCCTTAACTCGCTATTCTTCCCACCGCTCTTATAATTAAGACAAATGTTCAACACTAAGGTATGCTTATTACCGAAAATAAACATACGCAAATGCTGCACATGAGCCTTGTTCATTAGCTTCACTGTATTAATCATCTGACTCACCGCTTAAAGCCTAGCAAAAAAAAAAGTGAAATGTATTAGCAGAAACGTTGGGAAATGGTAAGTGGTTTGCAGAAAAGGGCGGAGTATAAGACTGACAATTGTTGAAAAATCAGGGATTGTGAATGGAAATCCTCTTTCTGGATTTCAGAACGATTGTACAGTGATCAACATAATGGTACAGGCAAGACGAACTGCTCTACAAGAAAAACAAAAGAAATTCTTATTGTCAAGGATTCCCAGATTAGAAACACGGAGAAAAGTTTCCGTAATAGGTACAAGAAAGCAAGACGTGATGTCGTGTTCCAGAGCTAGTATGAATATAATTAATAGTTAAATCACAGCACTGGAGGTAATAGGAACAGCTCCACCTCAATGATGGAGGAAATAGGTCCCCAGAAGCCTAGCACGTCAGCAGCTTTAAACATGATCTTCAGCTATTTCATTCTTGTCCTGTATGTACTGGTCTCACAAGTAATACTCTGTTCAATATATTCCAAGGCAACAAACGGATATATATATATATATATATATATATGTCGTGCCGAATAGGCAGAACTTGCGATCTTGGCTTAAATAGCAACGTTCATCTTGCCATGTACCACAAGCGAAAATTTGTGTATGCAACAATTTCACCAAAATCCTTCTGAATCTAACGAAAAAAATATATTTCGCTGTGCTTGTTTAGTATCAAATTATTGTAAACGAATCTAAAATATATTTAGTTGGGTTAGGCTAAAATAAATTGTTCTTGTTATAATAAGGTTAGATAAGTTTTCTAAGTTTCTTTTGGTGCAAAATTAAAAGTTTTTACATTAACATTAATCAAAAAAATATATCTTTAAACTTATAAGAGAAAATTTTAGAAAGGACTTAATTTTAAATGAGTTCTTGCTAATTGACTAGTTTTACATATTCGGCACGACATATATATATATATATATATATATATATATATATATATATATATATATATATATATATATATATATATATATATATATATATATATATATATATATGCAATAAGATCACAGTAAACAGGTGATTTCAGAATATGCAAAACAACCACTCTGAAAGAATAAGAAATTCCAAGCGCTTTCGTGACTACTCACATTATCAAGGAACTTGATAATGTGAGTAGTCACGAAAGCGCTTGGAATTTCTTATTCTTTCAGAGTGGTTGTTTTGCATATATATATATATATATATATATATATATATATATATATATATATATATATATATATATATATATATATATATATATATATATATTTATTTATTATTACAACCAGCTTGGATTCAGCCCGTCATCTCTCCACAGGTGTAGGAAGTGACAATTTGACGTGCCTGGCTTTAGGGTAAACATGTGTTAACCCCTGCTGGCCACATAGAATTATATATTATTTGTTACTGAGTGGTCTTTGATGTCAGATTGTCATTTCCTTCACTTCATAAAAGCTGACGACCTGGGTTCAATTTCCGAAGGGTGACCTTGAAAAGATTGCCTTGAAGGCAAGGATTGTACTTAGTGAGTTTTGTCATACGCGCAAATTTGATGTATTGATATAATTTAAAAAATAATCTCCTGGGATTTTCTCGCTTAACAGTCTCTAGGTTTTACAAAGAATGATGTGAGACAAAACATCCAGTGAGCGGCAGATCTGTGGGCAAAAACGCCTCGATTATGAGAGAGATATCAGAGGAGAACAGACAGACTGGTTCAAAATGATCGGAAGTTCAAAATAACTCAAATAACCCCATTTTACAACAGTTAAATGCAAAAGAGCACAACATATCGAACCTTAAAGTGGACAGGTTACAGCAGCAGAGGACTACACTGGGCTCCCACACCTGTCAGCTGAGAGCAGGAAACTGAGGCTTCAGTGAGCATACACCAAAACTGGAGACTTGAAAATTGTAAAAACGTTGTTTGCTCTCACGAATCACGACAAAGTTATATAGTATCTGTTGTATTTTTCACAAATAATGCAAAGCAATAAAAAATTAAAATAAAAAGAATTGCGGAATCGAAATCAACCTTAATGTACAGAACACAAATGATATCAAAATGTTCCGTGAAGCACCTGAAGTGAATCCAGTTAATGGATTGATTTTCATTTGCAATTTACCCTTAAAGATTTAGGATTTATAAATACAGTCATCCAGGCATTTGCTTTAAAGGACAATGTGAGACTCTTCGTGTCTTGTGTAGAATAACTAAATTCTTTCCACATTGCTTTAAAAGACAGTGTGAGGTTCATTGTAGGGTTCTACCCATTATTGGACATATTTTTCATAGTTTATGGGAACAATTTAAAACAAATCACACTACAGTATTTGCAAAAGTAATGAGTACACAGAGTACTTAGGTTAGGTCTCTTTTTATGTTATAATGTGCTTATACTCTAAGAATAAATGTGCAAATATTGCTCCTGTCGCTCACGTACTGTGTCCTCTCCTTTAGCACGCCCAACTCAAAGAATACCAACCCTCAAGTCTTTTCGTCTAGTACCTCCCACTCATGGCATAACAGCCTCACGTCCTCTCCTTCAGTAACTTCCATTTACAACATAACACCTAGTCATTTCCCTCTCACAGCAAAACACCATCATGTCCTCTCCTTCAGAAGCAAGGCTGTCTAATGGACGACGGGGTGGTGCTGCACAAGTGACTCTAGTCTCACCAGCAAGGTGAAGCGAGGTAAAACAGGAGATTATTGCTTTCCGCACATTATGTGGGATTACGATCAGAGAAATTTCATTAAATGTCAACCACGACTCCCCAGCTCTCACGAGCTGGACCGCACAATTGTGCGTCCGTGAGGGAGAGAAGCTAAACTTTATATATCAAAATAAAATGTGCTTTCCCTTCAGCATCTTAAGTGACGTTCCAATTATCCGGGATAATTATGCTTTAAGGCAGCAAGCTGGAAACAGCATCTTAATTATGCTATTGTCTGGGAGAGATGCTAGATAACGGCGTAAAAAGTGACAAGCAATGTGCGACCCAGCGGGACGCCGGACCAGCCAGGAAACACCACATACCGCCCAGATGAAGAAATAATCTCGAAGTAGCTGTCATTGCTTGTATATTTAATTCACGGTACCCATAGGTTGTCACAGCAATGACTTTTCCAACACCATTCTCATTGTTCAATTCAAAACTCAGTATGAAAGCAATAATGAAACAATAATACTGGAGATATTTCAGAAATAAGTTAACCTGCTTTGTGAGTGTAACCAGTTCTCGTATCAAGTTGGTAACAGGTCTTATCTGACACTAGTGCAGCGCCTTCCACAGAGCACGCCCGAGAGGTTTATCTACGGGATGACCCGTCGGACTTACCCTGAAGGTGCATCTCAGTTCAGCTGATGAGCACAAAGAGACCGTCTTACTGGGGTACAAGTTCTTTAACCTAGAGATCAACTTTAAGTAAAATACGTCTACATCTCCATAAGATATTCAATAGGGCGTGAACCTCCTTATTCGTCTCAATACAGTATTACTTAAAAATATTTACTCGTCAGGGAAAATTGCCTTCATACAGATGATGGGTTCTTGGTCCAAGGAATTGGGAGCCTCCTCTTCCTTGGATCGAACCTGATAATCTCCCATTCTCCATATGTTCTATGGCTCCTACGGATAGAGCGTTTCTCTGGGAATATAATAATAATAATAATATTTCTAGGTAGTAGATTGGTAGACAGCAACCACCCAGGGAGGTACTACCGTCCTGCCAAGTGAGTGTAAAATGTAAGCCTGGAATTGTTTTACATGATGGTAGGATTGCTGGTGTCTTTTTTTCTGTCTCATACACATGCAAGATTTCAGGTACATCTTGTTACTTCTACTTACACTTAGGTCACACTACACGTACATGTACAAGCATATATATATATATATACACACACCCCTCTGGGTTTTCTTCTATTTTCTTTCTAGTTCTTGTTCTTGTTTATTTCCTCTTATCTCCATGGGGAAGTGGAACAGAATTCTTCCTCCGTAAGCCACGCGTGTTGTAAGAGGCGACTAAAATGCCGGGAGCAAGGGGCTAGTAACCCCTTCTCCTGTATATATTAATAAATTTAAAACGAGAAACTTTTGTTTTTCTTTTTGGGCCACCCTGCTTCGGTGGGATACTGCTGGTGCGTTGAAAGATTATTATTATTATTATTATTATTATTAACTAGATGTATTTCAGTTAATGCACGAGAACAGAATAGTGCTAAATACTACATAAGTGTGAGACACAATTTAATATCAGCACTGAAGGTATGAAGCTAAACAGAAGAGGTGATGGCAAGTCATTATTTAAAAATTAATATCACAATTCATCCAATTACAATGCAAATTATGACATAGATATAGACCTTCCATTAAGAAACACCAGTTTAAAGTTAAGACTATCGACATTAAATTTTACAAAGCCCCAAAAAATGCAAATTAGCCTTTTTTTTTTTTTTTTTTTTTTTTTGGTTAAATTCACTAGAATCCCGCCCAAAAAAATGATAGCTTTCCATTTTTTAAGAAAATTCAGTTTAATAAAATTGTTTTAAAAATAGAGGAACTGACACCTAAACATCCCAAAATCAATATAAAATTGCACAATAATATAATTAATGTAAACTAGCAATTAGGGTTTGAAGCCGATCAGAAGAGGCATTCTCTAGTTATTAATAACTAGAAGAAACAATTTATTTAATAAAACTGGCAAATTGAAACTTACGAAGTGAACACCAAGCTTTCTATTAATAAAGCGCACCATCAAGGAAAGTTTGAAACCGACCTGAAAAGGCATTCTTCAGTAACTGACCTGATTCCAATGATTCCAGATTCGTCAAGAATTTCAGTAAAATTTTAAATTAGTACCAACTCAGACCAAACTTGCAGGTTATCATTCATCTTACACAAAACATTATCATTAACAGTTTGAAGCCGATCAGACGAGGCATTCTTTAGATACTGGAAGTAAATCAATGTCACCATTCCATAAAATTGTCAAAAATGGGTCTTAGGTCACCCAATAACAACACGAATCTTGCGTTCACGAAACCACGCAAGTGGAGAAAATTTGAAGCCTAACTCAGTCATTCTTCAGCTTCCCCCCCACCCAAATTGCTACGATTCCAGTGTTTTTAATTATTTTACTACAAATATGCTGGCAGGCGAATAAAACTTAAGTACTGTCCCAGGATGAACCAGAAGCAGTAGAATGAATTTGGTTTATGCGTAATTTAGTGGGAATAAAAATACCACTCGAAGCGCCCGCTTGTGTGTGTGTGTGTGTACTCACCTAGTTGAGGTTGCAGGGGTCGCGTCCAAGCTCCTGGCCCAGCCTCTTCACTGGTCGCTACTAGGTCACTCTCCCTGAACCGTGAGATTTATCATACCTCTGCTTAAAGCTATGTATGGATCCTGCCTCCACTACATCGCTTCCCAAACTATTCCACTTCCTGACTACGCTGTGGCTGAAAAAATGTGTGTGTGTGTGTGTGTGTGTGTGTGTGTGTGTGTGTGTGTGTGTACCTCATGAAATCGTACAAACACGATGGCAAACAAATTGGCCAGAAGTTTTACGACTCAGTCGCCATGGGTTCAAATCTCACCCGTTCCTCTTTTTGTGTGTGTTTGTGTAATTGCCTTTTTTAATGGTTAGGGAGGGGCGAGTTCTATCTCTTGGGTCTTCCTTCGTAACTCTCGACCAACTGGCCCATGCGAGGCAGGTCCAAGTCTCCTACCGGCTTAAGCCAATGCACCCAACCTAGTCAGGTCAGGTCACATTGACTTAAGGGAGGAACACGGCAACCGACCTGGTAGCACAAGCTATCAGGTCGGTTGCCGTGTTCCTCCCTTAAGTCAATGTGACCTGACCTGACTAGGTTGGGTGCATTGGCTTAAGCCGGTAGGAGACTTGGACCTGCCTCGCATGGGCCAGTAGGCCTTCTGCAGTGTTCCTTCGTTCTTATGTTCTTAACTGATATGACTGAACCTTGTCATGTCTGAATTTGAACCCTTGAATGGAGTTGACTTCCGGTGTGTAGCTGGCCTTATTCCTTTTACCCATCACTCTTAAGCTGAAGTAATACTTCCTAATATCCATGTTTCTCATTTTAGTGTGTAATTTCCAGTAGTATATATCATGATTTTACAGTCTATGCTACATATATATATATATTTTTTTTATTATATTATCACACTGGCCGAATCCAACCAAGGCAGGGTGGCCCGAAAAAGAAAAACTTTCACCATCATTCACTCCATCACTGTCTTGCCAGAAGGGTGCTTTACACTACAGTTTTTAAACTGCAACATTAACACCCCTCCTTCAGAGTGCAGGCACTGTACTTCCCATCTCCAGGTCTCGAGTCCGGCCTGCCGGTTTCCCTGAACCCCTTCATAAATGTTACTTTGCTCACACTCCAACAGCACGTCAAGTATTAAAAACCATTCGTCTCCATTCACTCCTATCAAACACGCTCACGCACGCCTGCTGGAAGTCCAAGCCCCTCGCACACAAAACCTCCTTTACCCCCTACCTCCAACCTTTCCTAGGCTGACCCCTACCCCGCCTTCCTTCCACTACAGACTGATACACTCTTGAAGTCATTCTGTTTCGCTCAATTCTCTCTACATGTCCGAGCCACCTCAACAACCCTTCCTCAGCCCTCTGGACAACAGTTTTCGCAATCCCGCACCTCCTCCTAACTTACAAACTACGAATTCTCTGCATTATATTCACACCACACATTGCCCTCAGACATGACATCTCCACTGCCTCCAGCCTTCTCCTCGCTGCAACATTCATCACCCATGCTTCACACCCATATAAGAGCGTTGGTAAAACTATACTCTCATACATTCCCCTCTTTGCCTCCAAGGACAAAGTTCTTTGTCTCCACAGACTCCTAAGTGCACCACTCACCCTTTTCCCCTCATCAATTTTATGATTCACCTCATCTTTCATAGACCCATCCGCTGACACGTCCACTCCCAAATATCTGAATACATTCACCTCCTCCATACTCTTTCCATCCAATCTGATATCCAATCTTTCATCACCTAATATTTTTGTTATCCTCATAACCTTACTCTTTCCTGTATTCACTTTTAATTTTCTTCTTTTGCACACCCTACCAAATTCATCCACCAATCTCTGCAACTTCTCTTCAGAATCTCCCAAGAGCACAGTGTCATCAGCAAAGAGCAATTGTGACAACTCCAACTTTATGTGTGATTCCTTATCTTTTAACTCCACACCTCTTGCCAAGACCCTCGCATTTACTTCTCTTACAACCCCATCTATAAATATATTAAACAACCACGGTGACATCACACATCCCTGTCTAAGGCCTACTTTTACTGGGAAATAATTTCCCTCTTTCCTATGTACTCTAACTTGAGCCTCACTATCCTCGTAAAAACTCTTCACTGCTTTCAGTAACCTACCTCCTACACAATACACCTGCAACATCTGCCACATTGCCCCCCTATCCACCCTGTCATACGCCTTTTCCAAATCCATGAATGCCACAAAGACCTCTTTAGCCTTATCTAAATACTGTTCACTTATATGTTTCACTGTAAACACCTGGTCCACACACCCCCTACCTTTCCTAAAGCCTCCTTGTTCATCTGCTATCCTATTCTCAGTCTTACTTTTAATTCTTTCAATAATAACTCTACCATACACTTTACCAGGTATACTCAACAGACTTATCCCCCTATAATTTTTGCACTCTCTTTTGTCCCCTTTGCCTTTATACAAAGGAACTATGCATGCTCTCTGCCAATCCCTAGGTACCTTACCCTCTTCCATACATTTATTAAATAATTGCACCAACCACTCCAAAACTATATCCCCACCTGCTTTTAACATTTCTATCTTTATCACATCAATCCCGGCTGCCTTACCCCCTTTCATTTTACTTACTGCCTCACGAACTTCCCCCACACTCACAAATGGCTCTTCCTCACTCCTACAAGATGTTATTCCTCCTTGCCCTATACACGAAATCACAGCTTCCCTATCTTCATCAACATTTAACAATTCCTCAAAATATTCCCTCCATCTTCCCAATACCTCTAACTCTCCATTTAATAACTCTCCTCTCCTATTTTTAACTGACAAATCCATTTGTTCTCTAGGCTTCCTTAACTTGTTAATCTCACTCCAAAACTTTTTCTTATTTTCAACAAAATTTGTTGACTACATCTCACCCACTCTCTCATTTGCTCTCTTTTTACATTGCTTCACCACTCTCTTAACCTCTCTCTTTTTCTCCATATACTCTTCCCTTCTTGCATCACTTCTACTTTGTAAAAACTTCTCATATGCTTACTTTTTCTCCCTTACTACTCTCTTTACATCATCATTCCACCAATCGCTCCTCTTCCCACCCGCACCCACTTTCCTGTAACCACAAACTTCTGCTGAACACTCTAACACTACATTTTTAAACCTACCCCATACCTCTTCGACCCCATTGCCTATGCTCTCATTAGCCCATCTATCCTCCAATAGCTGTTTATATCTTTCCCTAACTGCCTCCTCTTTTAGTTTATAAACCTTCACCTCTCTCTTCCCTGATGCTTCTATTCTCCTTGTATCCCATCTACCTTTTACTCTCAGTGTAGCTACAACTAGAAAGTGATCTGATATATCTGTGGCCCCTCTATAAACATGTACATCCTTAAGTCTACTCAACAGTCTTTTATCTACCAATACATAATCCAACAAACTACTGTCATTTCGCCCTACATCGTATCTTGTATACTTATTTATCCTCTTTTTCTTAAAATATGTATTACCTATAACTAAACCCCTTTCTATACAAAGTTCAATCAAAGGGCTCCCATTATCATTTACACCTGTCACCCCAAACTTACCTACCACACCCTCTCTAAAAGTTCCTCCTACTTTAGCATTCAGGTCCCCTACCACAATTACTCTCTCACTTGGTTCAAAGGCTCCTATACATTCACTTAACATCTCCCAAAATCTCTCTCTCTCCTCTGCATTCCTCTCTTCTCCAGGTGCATACACGCTTATTATGACCCACTTCTCGCATCCAACCTTTACTTTAATCCACATAATTCTTGCATTTACACATTCATATTCTCTTTTCTCCTTCCATAACTGATCATTCAACATTACTGCTACCCCTTCCTTTGCTCTAACTCTCTCAGATACTCCAGATTTAATCCCATTTACTTCCCCCCACCGAAACTCCCCTACCCCCTTCAGCTTTGTTTCACTTAGGCCCAGGACATCCAACTTCTTTTCATTCATAACATCAGCAATCATCTGTTTCTTGTCATCCGCACTACATCCACGCACATTTAAGCATCCCAGTTTTATAAAGTTTTTCTTCTTCTCTTTTTAAGTAAATGTCTACAGGAGAAGGGGTTACTAGCCCATTGCTCCCGGCATTTTAGTCGCCTCATACGACACGCATGGCTTACGGAGGAAAGATTCTTTTCCACTTCCCCATGGACAATAGAAGAAATAAAGAAGAACAAGAGCTATGTAGAAAAAGGAGAAAAACCTAGATGTATGTATCTATATATGCATGTGCGTGTCTGTGAAGTGTGACCAAAGTGTAAGTTGGAGTAGCAAGATATCCCTGTTATCTAGCATGTTTATAAGACAGAAAAAGACACCAGCAATCCTACCATCATGCGAAACAGTTACAGGTTTCTGTTTCACAGTCATCTGGCAGGACGGTCGTACTTCCCTAGGTGGTTGCTGTCTACCAACCTACCATATATATATATATATATATATATATATATATATATATATATATATATATATATATATATATATATATATATCTCTATAGAGATATATTTCAACAAACCGGCCGTATCCCACCAAGGCAGGGTGGCCCAAAAAGAAAAACGAAAGTTTCTCTTTTTAAATTTAGTAATTTATACGGGAGAAGGGGTTACTAGCCCCTTGCTCCTGGCATTTTAGTCGCCTCTTACAACACGCATGGCTTACGGAGGAAGAATTCTGTTCCACTTCCCCATGGAGATAAGAGGAAATAAACAACAACAAGAACTAGAAAGAAAATAGAAGAAAACCCAGAGGGATGTGTATACATATATATGCTTGTACATGCATGTGTAGTGTGACCTAAGTGTAAGTAGAAGTAGCAAGACGTACCTGAAATCTTGCATGTTTATGAGACAGAAAAAAAAGGACACCAGCAATCCTACCATCATGTAAAACAATTACAGGCTTTCGTTTTACACTCACTTGGCAGGACGGTAGTACCTCCCTGGGTGGTTGCTGTCTACCAACCTACCACAAACATATACATATATATACACACATATATATATATATATACACATATATATATATATATATATATATATATATATATTTGTGGTCATATTCTTTTGTTTTTTACTTTTCCCTGTGAGAGAAGGCCTATTTCTTTCATTCTCTTTCTGGAGCTCATTCTCCTAAATTCAAGGGTCATTCTTCATGCTCTATGCAGTTTTTCAAGTTGCATTTTACTAAGTGTGGGTTTCACACCTGCTCTTCATAAGACAGAACGGGTCACACGTATGAGTTATAAAGTGCCTTATACGAACCTTTGGCTAGGTTCTAGGAAGTCACTCTCGTATGTGTACAAGAACAGCCTGTACTGTTAACGGTATCCTGATTGTATATTAACTTACGTGTGTGTGCAAGAGTTTGAGTCTCGGATCCTCATAATCCGATATCCGACTGGGAAGACCACATCTGTCATCACCTGTGTGAGCTTTGTCTCTGAGTGCTGTAATGTCTAGGGATGCCTATCCTATTCACTCTTTTCATACGTCACTCTTGTTTCTTATTCCATCTGCTTTTGTGTACAGTAGTTTGAGTTTTCTTTCAGTTGCTGTGCTTCAGTTCTCAGGTTTCTGGTCCTTACCTATAGTTTCAGGAGGGTGGGCGAGAGCATAAAAAGTATCGGGGTAAGAATGAGAGGTGATTCTGGGAAAGGTTAGTGCATGAGAGAGGTATAGGCAGTGGATGTGGGTAAGGAAGGACCGGGAGGATGGGGAGTAGAGTGAAGTAGGTGGTTGACATATGGATTGGTTATCAGGAAGATTTTTGTTCTCTATGGGGTTGCGATTGTGGTATAGGTGAAAAGGTGGTTTGTTTTTTGCTAATATGCTTGAGTTATTTTGTGTGTGTGTGTGTTTGTATGAGTCGAGTCTCCGCTCCTGGACAAACCAATTATGCAGCAATGACCGGCATTATAAGTTACTGGCCTAATGGACCCTATCGTGCCTACTCTTGAAGCTGTGTGCTCAGTTTGCCTCTACCACTGGTTGGCGTCACTACGGTACCTTACTCTGAGAAACTTACTCTCATTCCACCTGTCGCTACTCTTGCAGCATAGCACAGCTCCTGATGACGCACGCAGAAGTGTGGAAAATATTACGCTGAAGATTTCCATCCCCCGTGGCTTGTCTTGCATTGACTTCTGTGTCTATTAAAGTTATCACAGCCCACCAAGAACTATCACAACACCACCAGTTTATTCTTTTTATATTACTGGAAAGCCCTAAACCCAGTAGAGGTGAGATTTGATTTAAGAACGAGGAGAATAGCATCACTTCATTGGGACAAGAACTCTTCAGTAGCATCAAGGAACCCTTCTTAAGGGCCAGGAAGGCGTCGCCTGAGGTAAACGGGCAAAGCATCAGTAGAAGTACATGAGCTCTCCTGACGTATTCATCATGTCTAGAACCTGCTCTCTCTGTGTGCTGATGAAGGCCGCGGCTGCTTGAAACACTCGTATTACTTTTATTCACGCCCCAGATAAAGGCTTCATAGCATATTTTTTTTAGCGTGAGGGATTCTTTGATGAGGGTAGAGATCACGTCAACTATTCTGACGTGGGCTCTCTCGTGACACGAGAGGTTAATGAAGCTCTTTATGCGTCGGCACTAGAGAAGCAATTGCTATGTAGAACCATTAGAACAGCTCAGAGGAACATGGCGTTTAAATTGCAAAACAAGAGTAGCAAAACAACATGTAATTGTAGTAATATGGCATTGTAACTTAACAAAGTAACATGGTAGGAATGTTCATTGATTCAGGATCACACAGTAGAGCGATATTATAGTTAGAGTACCATAGTAACACATCATCACGGAGTACTATATTAACACATCATCACAGAGTACTACAGTAACACACCACAGATCTCCGCAGTAACACATCATCGCGTCTCATAAGAACATAAGAAAGGAGGAACACTGCAGCAGGCAGTGTTGCGCCTCTGTCCGTGTCTCCAGATATTTAGGGCCGCATCACTGCGTTACTGAGTGTCCCCACCTCTCCGTTGGTGTCTCCATGTCCCCGGTTGCGTCACCTCTTTTTCGTACATGTCTCAGAGTCTCTATCACTGTCTTCCTTCCCCCCTTCCCTGTCTTCCTCCTCTACCATATCAATAGTTCCAGCTACGGTATTGTAACTATTATTCCTTATACTTTTATTCCTTATACTGTTATTTCTTATAAGGAATTACTTATATCATAATATCTAAGTAATTCCTTTTCAGAAAGATATACAGTACATCATCATCAAAGAGAAACATAGACAAGGCATCAAGAGTCGCATCCTGGGGAGGGGGGTTGTAATATACATTAGGGCTGGGATCTAAATTAAGCTGAGGGAGAATAACAGTTCTTAAAGTCTGTGAAATTGATTTATATATAAAAAAGGAGACTTGGAAAATCTCAGATATGTAACCTGTTTTTATAAAGAGACGCTATACAGATAAAAAATATTATTTTAAACAACATTTCTCTCAAAATTAGAAGTCAAAGAGTCTAGGGAAAAGTTGAATCTCACACCTGAGAGAAACGTCGACCATGCATTATGTGCATTATGTGATTTTTACATCCACTTGTTTGCGTGTTTCTTAAGTAAATATCCAGTGAGTCTTGAGAAGAGTGAAGACATACTGATAAGAACACCTGTGTTTCTTGAAAGGCTGGAGCATACGTCGTCAAACGTACCTGAAGAACGTACACACTCCAGGAATTAATAGTGCACCTGTTGGTATCCTCGAAAACCTTGAATAATCAATAAACATTCTTGCTCAGCTATTCATAACATAGGTAAAAAAAAAAAATCCGCGCAGCAGGAGCAGCTGCTGTATCATGCTCCCTCTTAAAAGTGGAATGAACGTTCTCTCAAACGATGCACAAAACATTGTACCCGAAGTGGATAAGGACTCAAGAGGACACCGTATCGACTTAAAATTCCTGATTAAGCTTTGGTAATTTACGTAAAAATATGTACATAAATGAGCAATTATAATCGTTAAAGCAAGAGTAAACTTTAAGGGAATATTTTTAAAACGTTTCTCTTTACAGAGTTCTTACATTTTTTTTTGTCCTGCTGTTATCCTTCCTATGTTCATTTTACAAATATGTATTTGTTATCTTCATTTTTTCCTTTAGCAAAGACCTGTTATTCTACTTCGTCAAATTTTCCTGACTACGAATTGTTATCTATCTTCAACTCATTCAACAAAATAAGAAATGTTATTAGACCTCCCTGGTTTTGAAAGCAAAGATATGTTATCCTAATTTAGTTTATTTTACTTGTTTATACCTGGAGAGAGTTCCGGGGGTCAACGCCCCCGCGGCCCGGTCTGTGACCAGGATTATTTTATAAGAGCAATTATTCCACATCAACATTTTTTTGATCCAGAGTTAAGATAACAGCTCTTTGTAAAATAAAGTGAGGGTTGTATGGCAGCTCACAGCCATTATAATAGACTGATGTGCCTTAACAGCCTTTGCTTTTTAAAACGAAGTGAAGCAGAATCACGGTTCGTAGCTTGTGAAAAAAACATCGAGTTGGGTAACAAATCGTAGCTTGTAAATTAAGCTGAAGTAGGTTAACACTTCTTAGCTTGTAAAACGAATTGTGCTAAGATAAACAGTTCATTTCTTGTGAAATGAGCAGAGGCAAAATAACATCTCGGAAGTAATAAAACTGGTAGAAATGGGATAATAGTTTATAGCTTGTTAAATTATCAGAGGTAGCATAACAGTCCCTAGCTTGAATAAATGGGCTGGGGCAGGATAACAGCTCCTGGCCTGTAAAATGAGTGAAAGTAGGGCAACAGCGTCCAGGTTGTAAGATGACTTGAAGAAGAATTTCTAGTGTTTGTTCTTATGATAAGATGAAGCTGGTTAATTGCGTTTTGCCTCTAAATAGAGCTCATGTGGGGTAACAGCTCTTACCTTGGGAACGACCAGAGTGAACTTGAAAACGACCTCAGCCGCTTTCCTTTCTCTGGTCGTTTATGAGATAAGATGTGCTACCCAACATGAGCTCTATTTATAGATAAAATCAGTTATCCAACTTTAATAACAAAAGCAAAGACAGGAGTTTCCTCATCAACTAATATTACAAGTTGGGAACTGTTATCTTACTCCAATTTACAAGCTAGGAGTTTTCATCCAATACCACTCATTCGTGGTTACAATAATATATTGCTTGTGGAGGCTAGTACACCAAACGGGGAGCAGAATGAAATTATCTCTGAGGCACCCACACCATCGTATGTCCTCGAATCATGGTATAACATGTATGTATCTCTGCTGGGTGCTTGGTTCTTGTAGGATTGAGTAGTCCTGTGGGTTATAGGGTCATGTGATTTTCGCTCACCTTGAGGCGGGCCAAAATGACATGGGTTCAAGTCCTCGGCTGGTCGCAGTGTTGTTATTGATTACTACCACTCGATCGTGGTTACAATAATATATTAGACACATGTGCAACTCTTGGGTATCTTTGTTGAGGAAACGTTTCGCGCCACAGTGGCTTCATCAGTTCATACAAAGGAGAAATGTGAAGAACAGGAGGAGAATGAGGCAATCAGTCCCTCAACCTTGAGTCGATGTGGTCAGTCCATCAAACCTGAATAGAATACAGCATATCTGCTTATATACCGTACGCAGGAGAGGTGCAGCAGTCGTAGGTGGTGTCACATTTGTCCAATATGGAAGTAGGTCGTGCCCAAGGGTTAGGCAAGCGAAGAATTCCTAAGTATTAAGATCCCAAGAAGTTGCAGTGTCTGACAGGATTGTAGATGAATGGTACAAAGAACCGACACGTTGTCTAATTTATCAAAGTGTCGGTCCTCTGTACCATTCATCTACAATAATATATATATATATATATATATATATATATATATATATATATATATATATATATATATATTTTTTTTTTTATTTATTATCACACCGGCCGATTCCCACCAAGGCAGGGTGGCCCGAAAAAGAAAAACTTTCACCATCATTCACTCCATCACTGTCTTGCCAGAAGGGTGCTTTACACTACAGTTTTTAAACTGCAACATTAACACCCCTCCTTCAGAGTGCATAAATATATATATATATATATATATATATATATATATATATATATATATATATATATATATATATATATTGTAGGTAGTAGGTTGGTAGACAGCAACCACCCAGGGAGGTACTACCGTCCTGCCAGATGACTGTGAAACAAAAACCTGTAACTGTTTTGCATGATGGTAGGATTGCTGGTTTCTTTTTCTGTCTCATAAACACACTAGATAACAGGGATATCTTGCTACCCCTACTTACACTTTGGTCACACTTCACAGACACGCACATGCATATATATATATATATACATACATCTAGGTTTTTCTCCTTTTTCTAAATATCTCTTGTTCCTCTTTATTTCTTCTATTGTCCATGGGGAAGTGGAAAAGAATCTTTCCTCCGTAAGCCATGCGTGTCGTATGAGGCGACTAAAATGCCGGGAGCAATGGGCTAGTAACCCCTTCTCCTGTAGACATTTACTAAAAAAGAGAAGAAGAAAAACTTTATAAAACTGGGATGCTTAAATGTGCGTGGATGTAGTGCGGATGACAAGAAACAGATGATTGCTGATGTTATGAATGAAAAGAAGTTGGATGTCCTGGCCCTAAGCGAAACAAAGCTGAAGGGGGTAGGGGAGTTTCGGTGGGGGTAAATAAATGGGATTAAATCTGGAGTATCTGAGAGAGTTAGAGCAAAGGAAGGGGTAGCAGTAATGTTGAATGATCAGTTATGGAAGGAGAAAAGAGAATATGAATGTGTAAATTCAAGAATTATGTGGATTAAAGTAAAGGTTGGATGCGAGAAGTGGGTCATAATAAGCGTGTATGCACCTGGAGAAGAGAGGAATGCAGAGGAGAGAGAGAGATTTTGGGAGATGTTAAGTGAATGTATAGGAGATTTGAACCAAGTGAGAGAGTAATTGTGGTAGGGGACCTGAATGCTAAAGTAGGAGAAACTTTTAGAGAGGGTGTGGTAGGTAAGTTTGGAGTGCCAGGTGTAAATGATAATGGGAGCCCTTTGATTTAACTTTGTATAGAAAGGGGTTTAGTTATAGGTAATACATATTTTAAGAAAAAGAGGATAAATAAGTATACAAGATATGATGTAGGCCGAAATGACAGTAGTTTGTTGGATTATGCATTGGTAGATAAAAGACTGTTGAGTAGACTTCAGGATGTACATGTTTATAGAGGGGCCACAGATATCAGATCACTTTCTAGTTGTAGCTACACTGAGAGTAAAAGGTAGATGGGATACAAGGAGAATAGAAGCATCATGGAAAAGAGAGGTGAAGGTTTATAAACTAAAAGAGGAGGCAGTTAGGGTAAGATATAAACATCTATTGGAGGATAAATGGGCTAATGAGAGCATAGGCAATGGAGTTGAAGAGGTATGGGGTAGGTTTAAAAATGTAGTGTTAGAGTGTTCAGCAGAAGATGGTGGTTACAGGAAAGTGGGTGCGGGAGGGAAGAGGAGCGATTGGTGGAATGATGATGTGAAGAGAGTAGTAAGGGAGAAAAAGTTAGCATATGAGAAGTTTTTACAAAGTAGAAGTGATGCATGGAGGGAAGAGTATATGGAGAAAAAGAGAGAGGTTAAGAGAGTGGTGAAGCAATGTAAAAAGAGAGCAAATGAGAGAGTGGGTGAGATGTTATCAACAAATTTTGTTGAAAATAAGAAAAAGTTTTGGAGTGAGATTGACAAGTTAAGAAAGCCTAGAGAACAAATGGATTTGTCAGTTAAAAATAGGAGAGGAGAGTTATTAAATGGAGAGTTTGAGGTATTGGGAAGATGGAGGGAATATTTTGAGGAATTGTTAAATGTTGATGAAGATAGGGAAGCTGTGATTTCGTGTATAGGGCAAGGAGGAACAACATCTTGTAGGAGTGAGGAAGAGCCAGTTGTGAGTGTGGGGGTTAGTTCGTGAGGCAGTAGGTAAAATGAAAGGGGGTAAGGCAGGTGGGATTGATGGGATAAAGATAGAAATGTTAAAAGCATGTGGGGATATAGTTTAGGAGTGGTTGGTGCAATTATTTAATAAATGTATGGAAGAGGGTAAGGTACCTAGGGATTGGCAGAGAGCATGCACAGTTCCTTTGTATAAAGGCAAAGGGGATAAAAGAGAGTGCAAAAATTATAGGGGGATAAGTCTGTTGAGTATACCTGGTAAAGTGTATGGTAGAGTTATTATTGAAAGAATTAAGAGTAAGACGGATAATAGGATAGCAGATGAACAAGGAGGCTTTAGGAAAGGTAGGGGGTGTGTGGACCAGGTGTTTACAGTGAAACATATAAGTGAACAGAATTTAGATAAGGCTAAAGAGGTCTTTGTGGCATTTATGGATTTGGAAAAGGCGTATGACAGGGTGGATAGGGGGGCAATGTGGCAGATGTTGCAGGTGTATGGTGTAGGAGGTAGGTTACTGAAAACAGTGAAGAGTTTTTACGAGGATAGTGAGGCTCAAGTTAGAGTATGTAGGAAAGAGGGAAATTATTTCCCAGTAAAAGTAGGCCTTAGACAAGGATGTGTGATGTCACCGTGGTTGTTTAATATATTTATAGATGGGGTTGTAAGAGAAGTAAATGCGAGGGTCTTGGCAAGAGGCGTGGAGTTAAAAGATAAAGAATCACACATAAAGTGGGAGTTGTCACAGTTGCTCTTTGCTGATGACACTGTGCTCTTGGGAGATTCTGAAAAGAAGTTGCAGAGACTGGTGGATGAATTTGGTAGGGTGTGCAAAAGAAGAAAATTGAAAGTGAATTCAGGAAAGAGTAAGGTTATGAGGATAAAAAGATTAGGTGATGAAAGATTGGATATCAGATTGGAGGGAGAGAGTATGGAGGAGGTGAATGTATTCTGATATTTGGGAGTGGACGTGTCAGCGGATGGGTCTATGAAAGTTGAGGTGAATCATAGAATTGATGAGGGGAAAAGGGTGAGTGGTGCACTTAGGAGTCTGTGGAGACAAAGAACTTTGTCCCTGGATTCAAAGAGGGGATTGTATGAGAGTATAGTTTTACCAACGCTCTTATATGAGTGTGAAGCATGGGTGATGAATGTTGCAGCGAGGAGAAGTCTGGAGGCAGTGGAGATGTCATGCCTGTGAGCAATGTGTTGTGTGAATATAATGCAGAGAATTCGTAGTTTGGAAGTTAGGAGAAGGTGCGGGATTACCAAAACTGTTGTCCAGAGGGCTGAGGAAGGGTTGTTGAGGTGGTTCGGACATGTGGAGAGAATGGAGCGAAACAGAATAACTTCAAGAGTGTATCAGTCTGTAGTGGAAGGAAGGCGGGGTAGGGGTCGGCCTAGGAAAGGTTGGAGAGAGGGGGTAAAGGAGGTTTTGTGTGCGAGGGGCTTGGACTTCCAGCAGGCATGCGTGAGCGTGTTTGATAGGAGTGAATGGAGACAAATGGTTTTTAATACTTGACGTGCTGTTGGAGTGTGAGGAAAGTAGCATTTATGAAGGGGTTCAGGGAAACCGGCAGGCCGGACTTGAGTCCTGGAGATGGGAAGTACAGTGCCTGCACTCTGAAGGAGGGGTGTTAATGTTGCAGTTTAAAAACTATAGTGTAAAGCACCCTTCTGGCAAGACAGTGATGGAGTGAATGATGGTGAAAGTTTTTCTTTTTCGGGCCACCCTGCCTTGGTGGGAATCGGCCAGTGTGATAATAAAATATATATATATATATATATATATATATATATATATATATATATATAGATATATATATATATATATATATATATATATATGAGCTAAGATGTGCTACCCAACATGAGCTCCATTTACAGGTAAAATCAATTATTCAACTTTAATAACAGAAGCAAAGACAGGAATTTATTCATCAACTAATATTAATTAAAAGCTGGGAGCTGTTATCCTATCTTAGCTCATCCAACCTTACCATATTTTTCAAGCTAAGAACTGTTATATTACCTCAGTTTCTTAAACAGTTGGTTGAGCCCAGGCCTTCTGTTTTTCAGCTTTAAGCCTGTTTAAGAAACTGAGGTAATACAACATCTATTAGCTTGAAAAATATGGTAAGGTTGGATGAGCTAAGATAGGATAACAGCTCCCAGCTTTTAATTAATATTAGTTGATGAATAAATTCCTGTCTTTGCTTCTGTTATTAAAGTTGAATAATTGATTTTACCTGTAAATGGAGCTCATGTCGGGTAGCACATCTTAGCTCATATATATATATATATATATATATATATATATATATATATATATATATATATATATATATTATTTACCAAACTGCGGCAGGCCAGGATTCGACCCAATGACACATTGTCCCGCCTCAAAAGACCACACAATATAAATGTCACCTTATCCACTCAGCCATTGATCCTACAAACAACTTGAGCCTACCGAACTAGGCTTGTTCCATGTTGCGAGAACATGTGGCTGTGGTATGCTGAGGTCTCCTGAGGCGGGAAAATGTGGGGTCGAATCTTGGCCTGCTGCAGTTTGGTAAATGATTCAAAACCACTTGCTTCATGGTTTCATATATTTATTTTATTTTTATTAACACACCGACCGTTTCCCACCAAGGTAGGGTGGCCCAAAAAGTAAAGACTTTCACCATCATTCGCTCCATCACTGTCTTGCCAGAGGTGCGCTTACATTACAGTTTTAAGAACATAAGAAAGGAGGAGCACTGCAGCAGGCCTGTTAGCCCATCCCACTAACAGAATATTTGCTCAACTCAATTTTGAGTTCTACCCAAGGAACAAGCTTTGATAATTCTATTAACTCATATGCAAGTTCCACTCAAATCCAACCCCTCCCACTCATGTATTTATCCAACTTAAATTTGAAACTACCCAAGGTCTTAGCCTCAATAACCCTACTAGGCAGACTGTTCCACTCATCAACTACCCTATTTCCAAACCAATACTTTCCTATACCCTTTCTAAATCTAAACTTGTCTAATTTGAATCCATTATTGCCGTTTCTCTCTTGGAGAGATATCCGTAAGACCTTATTAATATCCCCTTTATTAATACCCATCTTCCACTTGTACACTTCGATCACGTCTCTCCTCATTCTTCGTCTAACAAATGAATGTAATTTAAGGGACTTCAATCTCTCTTCATACGGATGATTTCTAATGCAATGAATTAATTTTGTCATTCGTCGCTGAATGTTTTCTAACGAATTTATATCCATTCTGTAAAATGGGGAAAAGAACTGAGCTGCATAATCTAGGTGAGGCCTTTCTAATGACGTACAAAGCTGTAGCATAACCTCTGGACTTCTGTTGCTTACACTTCCTGATATAAATCCCAGCAATCTATATGCCTTATTACGCACGCTTAGGCACTGCTGTGATGAATGGTTTTGAAAACCGACAAGTTGAAGAACTGAGACACTTATGCAACATATGGGAATCTTTATTGAAGAAACGTTTCGCCACACAGTGGCTTCATCAGTCCAATACTATACTTCGTACAAGAGTGATGGACTGAACGCATCGATTCGAGGTTGAGGGACTGATTACCTCAAGCTCCTTCTCTCCTTACCCATTTCTACTTTGTATTGGACTGATGAAGCCACTCTGTGGCGAAACGTTTCTTCAATAAAGATTCCAATATGTTGCATAAGTGTCTCAATTCTTCAACTAGGCACTGCTGTCTTGGTTCAAGGTTGCTGCTTACCACAACCCCCAAATCCTTTTCGCATTCTATACGGCTAAGTTCAACATTATTAAGCTGGTAGGTGCTAGGGTTATGGACATTTCCGAGCTTTAGAACTTTACATTTATCTACATTGAACTCCATCTGCCACTTTTCTGACCACGAATTAAGTTTGTCTAAATCCTTCTGAAGTTCCGAGACATCAACGTCTTAATCGATTATCCTATCTTCGTGTCATCAGCAAATTTGCTTATGTCACTAGTTATTCCCTCGTCAAGGTCATTTATATATATTATAAACAACAATGGGCCTAAAACTGATCCCTGCGGAACGCCACTTGTTACAGATCCCCACTCAGATTTAACTCCATTTATGCACACTCTCTGCTTCCTATTAGTGAGCCATGACTCGATCCATGACATCACTTTTCCCCCAGTGCCATGAGCTGCCACTTTCTTCAAGAGTCTCTGATGTGGTACTCAATCAAAAACCTTACTAAAATCTAAATAAACAATACCGAATTCTTTATCCTGATCAACGGCCTCAAAAGCTTTGCTGAAGAAGGTTAATAAATTAGTTAGGCAGGAACGGCCCCTGGTGAATCCATGTTGAGTATCATTAATCAAATTATGCCTATCGAGATGGCTTCTTATATTAACTATAATTGACTCTAGTAGTTTGCCTACAATTGAGGTTAGGCTTATTGGGCGGTAATTTGACGGCAACGACTTGTTCCCCGCTTTAAAAATAGGAATTACTTTAGCCATCTTCCACATATCAGGCACTACACCTGTTTGAAGAGATAAATTAAAAATATTAGTTAAAGGTTCACAGAGTTCTATTTTGCACTCCTTAAGAACCCTTGAAAAAAGCTCATCAGGACTAGGCGATTTATTTTGCTTCAAACGGTCAATCTCTTTGATAACCATTTCGCTAGTGACTGTGATATTACATAATTTATCTTCTTCAGGCCCACTAAAAAACCTAATTATTGGGATATTATTGTCTTCCTGAGTAAAAACCGAGAGAAAATAATTATTAAAAATAGAGCACATTTCATTCTCCTTGCCAGTAAGATGCCCAGAGGTTTGATAGCTCTCTTCGTTAACCCAGTCCACAGAAGACAAATGCTCTCTAAGCCCATTGTAATCTGCTAAGCGAGAATCTGGGACTGTTACTGAGTTATCCCTACTATCATACTTCCATTCAATGCTGAAGGTAATTGATTTATGATGGCTTGCGCCGAGTTCCTCTGTAATTTCTAAATTATTAATAAGGGTCTCTTTGTTTGCCAGAACCAAATCAAGCAGGTTATTTTCTCTTGCAGGTTCTGTCACAAATTACTTCCAAAAACAATCCTGAACTACTAAGAAATCGTTTGATTCTAAATTCCCAGCCAAGAAATTTCAATCTTACTAAAGTTTAAGTTCCCTAGAATTACTACGTTTTCGTGTCTTGTGGCCTTAACAATATTCCCCCATAGTAGTCTCCCTTGGTCCCTAAGTTTGGGGGACGGTATATCACACCTAAAGTAAATTTTTCGTGCCGCTCTGAAAATTCTATCCATAGAGACTCTGTATGTGTTATTTCAGATTTTATACCCGTTTTTATGCAACAGTTCAAGCGGTCTCGGACATACAGTGCCACCCCACCCCCCTTCGCGATACTTCTGTCTTCTTGGAACAATTTAAAACCCTGTATGTGACATTCAGCAGGCATGTCCCGATTTTTTGTATTGATCCACGTCTCAGTTAAGGCAAATACATCAATGTTACCTACACTAGCAACTAGTCTCAACTCGTCCATCTTATTCCTAGCACTACGACAATTTGTGTAATATATATTAAAGGACCCTCCTTTCTTTTTACCATTCCTGCTCCTTTCTGTTCTTCCACTACACCTGTTACTGTCCTCGTTACTGTTAAGATTTATAATTTCAAAGCCTAAATCCATGTTTCGACACTCCTTATTTTCCATTTCTAAACCCATACCTCTAACTAGTTCTAGTTTAAAGTCCTAACCCACACCTTCCCTGGATAAGTGAACCCCATCCCTGGCATACATGTCATTTCGGCCATAGAAGTGGTCCCAGTTGTCAATGAATGATACTGCATTATCCTTACAGTGTTTGTCCAGCCAACAATTAATACCAATTGCTCTGGACAACCATTCATTTTCAACACCCCTTCTTGGTAAAATGCCACATATAACAGGGTGCCCGCCCTTCTTCCTAATTATGTCTATTGCTATCCTGTACCTTCTAAGTTCTCACTTCTACGTTGCCTACATCATTGCCTCCAGCACTGAGACAGATAATAGGATTGACCCCATTATCGTTCATGATGTCAAGCCAGCTAACAATATCCTCCATCCCATCCCCAGGAAAGCAAACCCTCTGTCTCCTACTCCTATCCTTGAAGCAGAAGGCGCTATCCATATACCTAACCTGGCTATCCCCAACAGCAAAAATGTTTTTACCTTCCTTGGTGTCGTTCGCCGTGACGTTCTCAGTAGTCGACTCACATTCGTCGGATAGCACGGAGAATGTATTAGATGTTTTCACAACAGTTTCCACAGCAGTCTCTTTCTTCTTCATGGGTTCTACCTTTCCATTCGTCATCTTGATTATCAACTTCGTTCCTTGCTGTCCAGTCACTGTCCAGGTTCCCTTCTTGACCTGAGGACTCATAACAGGAGAACTACTACGAGTCCTCTTGTTTTCCTAAGTCAATCGCTCTCTCTATCTTCGCTATCCTCAATTCCTCCTTAAGCTGCTGGTAAAGTTGATCGATGGAGGGCATCTTGGTTCAGTCCACAGAGAGCACACAAGACATCTTCACAGAGTTAAGTACATGTCACCACTTATAAAATTGTAACATTAACACCCCTCATTTAGAGTGCAGGCACTGTACTTCCCATCTACACCGGGAGGCCTGGTCATGGACCGGGCCGCGGTTGCGTTGATCCCCGGAATAACCTCCAGGTACAGGACTCAAGTCCGGCCTGCCGGTTTCCCTGAATCCCTTCATAAATATTAGCCTGTTCACACTCCAACATTGGACAAATAATAAATCTAAATTCTTGGGTTGGACAAATATTTTGTTAGTGGGAAGACACGAAAACGATTTGAATTTCACTATCCTTTCATAGTGGTTGTTTTTCATATTCTGATATCACGTGTTTACTGTGATCTTATTACTACATATATATATATATATATATATATATATATATATATATATATATATATATATATATATATATATATATATATATATATATCAATAGGTACCACCTCTAGAACTGTCCTAGGGACCCTCATCCTCAGAGAAAAGAATAAACTTGCTTCAGGGAAAACTCAAGGTTCTCCATGAAGCTGAGAATTTTCTCCTACCACCTCCTATATTTAATTAATATATATTTTATTTAAAGACAAAATACATTGACATAACATTCACAAAGATACAATAGAAAGTAAAACAACATAGGTAACTCAGAGCTACATCTCGAATACTTCGTCCAGCTCCCCGGCGGTGGGCCGCGTGCCCAGAATGCTGCAGGCATTTCCTCTCTGGATCGCAACACTGAGTTTCTGAAAGAGGAAGCTGGTCGCCCTGTGGTCCTTGATTCTATGATGAGCTTTTCACCCAGCTCTTTGAGGAACTTTAGACCACACTTGCCCCATGCTCCAAGGGTCTCCGACCCTATTGGGATGAAGTTATAGCAAGGGGGAAGGTGTTCATATTTTGCGGATCTTCTGGGTCTCCCTGTGGCTGGCAGCTCCACCCCCTTCCACTACGGAGTATGGCAAGTAGGTGTCTGCCAATGTGGCGGAACAGGTGTAGTCCCAGGCAATCTGCTTTCCATCCTTCCAAGGTAGCATAGTGACTCTATCAGGACGCTTTTGACTTCCGTCAGACCTCTGAACTTGGGGTTCCCGTTGAACTGGGCAACGGGCTGTGGCGAGGCTTCTCTTTATGATGTCATTGACCTCCTCATGCCTGGCATACTTCCCATCTGCTGTGTGACACACGAGACCATGAAGTCCGAATTGATCAGCTGTCGCCCTGCCGCAAATACACCTATGTTCGGTGAGGATGGGGGCGGCTAGGCGAAGAGCAACACCAATCCGAATGGCCTGTGGGTCTAGTCGAGTGCCCAAGGAGGAATTGGGAACAGCTAACAGGAAATCCCCTGAGTGTGGTGCCTTCACTGCTAGGAGACGAGCTTTGTCCTTTCCTGAGGCGTTGGAGAGCATTGTTTTAGCGATTTTTTCCATGATCGGTTTGTCCCAGTGGGACTGTTTGTGTTCTTTGGGAGGAGCTGGTCTACTGGAGGAATCTGTAAGGGTGTCCCACCGAATCGCTGCTTCAGTAAACCTGGGGTCTTGAGCTCCTACCATGTCTCTCAAGTGTTCGGGAACAATCTTCTTGACTAATGCACTGGAAGCCAAACACGAAGACAGAAAAGCAGGTAAAGCTACATGCGTTGCTTTGCGCACCCCTATACCTCCCAGTCGCACTGGGAGGGTTGCCTGATCCCATTGCTGATCCTCTTGACTTGGTTCTTGCCAACAAAGATTAACTAATTATTAATCTTGAGGTTAATGATGAGCTTGTGGAAAGTGATCACAAATCACTTAGTTTCAATAAATCATGGAATTACCCAGATAACTGCAATCAAATCTCTGTCCCAGATTTTCGCTTGGCCGACTTCATGCGACTGAAAAATTACTTGGGTGGGCTAAATTGGGATGTCCTAACTATGGGTCAGGTAGGTGATCTTGGATGCCAATAGGACGTTTTTCAGAGCATAGTTCTAGCTGCCCAGACAACTTTTGTTCCGAGTAGGGAAATTAGATCTAACAAAAATGATCCAAATGGATGAATAATAGATTAAAACATCTCATTGGTCAAAAGAGAGGCATATATAGGCGTATCAAAAGAGAGGATGGGCAGTTAAGAAATCAATATATTCAATTAAAGAGAGAAATAAAAAAAAGGAATAAGAAAAGCAAAAAGAGATTATGAGGCTAAGGTCGCAGGGGATTCAAAGACTAACCCAAAAGGGTTCTTTCAGGTATACAGAAGTAAGATTAGGGACAAGATTGGCCAACTTAAGAGTAACTGTGGTCAGATCACTGACAGCGATAAGGATATGTGTGAAATTCTAAATACCTACTTCCTCTCAGTTTTCACCCAGGAAAATACTAGAGATATTCCTGAAATAATAGATTACGTAGAACAGGATGATAATAAACTATGTACGATTGCGGTAACTAGTGACATGGTCCTCAAACATATAGAGAAACTAAAACCTAACAAATCCCCAGATCCTGATGAACTGTTTGCAAGGGTGTTAAAGGAATATAAAGAGGAACTTGGCATACCTTTGGCTAATCTTTTTAACATATCACTACAAACTGGCATAGTGCCTGATAAGTGGAAAATGGCAAATGTATTACCTATTTACAAGGCAGGTGACAGGTCCTTCGAACTATAGACCAATAAGCCTTACCTCCATAGTGGGAAAATTTATGAAATCAATAATTGCCGAAGCAATTCGTAGCCATCTTGACAGGCACAGATTGATTAATGATTAGGGCTCACGGAATAGGGGGAGAAATTTTTTCCTGGGTAGAGGCATGGCTAACAAATAGACAGCAGAGAGTTTGCATAAATGGGGAGAAATCAGAATGGGGGCACGTCACAAGCGGTGTTCCTCAGGGGTCAGTGTTGGGCCCGTTGTTGTTCACAATTTACATAAACAACATAGATGAGGGAATAAATAGCGACATAAGCAAATTTGCTGATGACACCAAAATAGGCCGTCCAATTCATTCCAATGAGGACATTAGAGCACTCCAGGATGATTTGAATAGACTGACGCAGTGGTCGGAGAAGTGGCAGATGCAGTTTAATATTGACAAATGCAAAGTTCTAAATGTTGAACAGTTAAATAATCATGCCACATATAAACTAAATAATGTAGATCTTAATACTATCGATTGCGAAAAGGATTTAGGAGTTCTGATTAGCAGTAACCTAAAACCAAGACAACAGCGCATTAGTGTTCGCAATAAAGCTAACAGAATTCTTGGCTTCATATCTAGAAGTATAAATAATGGAAGTCCTCAGGTTGTTCTTCAACTCTATATATCCTTGGTTAGGCCTCATTTAGATTATGCTGCTCAGTTCTGGTCACCGTATTACAGAATGGATATAAATGCTCTGGAAAACGTACAAAGGAGGATGACAAAGATGATCCCATGTATCAGAAATCTTCCCTATGAGGATAGACTGAGGGCCCTGAATCTGCACTCTCTCGAAAGGCGTAGAATTAGGGGGGATATGATCGAGGTGTATAAATGGAAAAGAGGAATAAATAAAGGGGATGTAAATAGTGTGCCGAAAATTTTCAGCCAAGATAGGACTCGCAGGAATGGTTTCAAGTTGGAAAAATTCAGATTCAGGAAGGATATAGGAAAGTACTTGTTTGGTAATAGAGTTGTGGATGAGTGGAACAAGCTCCCGAGTACAGTTATTGAGGCTAAAACGTTGTGTAGTTTTAAAAATAGGTTAGATAAATACATGAGTGGGTGTGGGTGGGTGTGAGTTGGACCTGACTAGCTTGCGCTACTGGGTCTGGAACAGTGCTCTATCCTTGAGTGGGGATGACCAGACTGGGTGGGTCATTGGTCTAATCCGGGGGGACATGGACCTGCTCCGCATGGGTCAGTAGGCCTGTTGCAGTGTTCCTTCTTTCTTATGTTCTTATGTTCAGTGCCTTCTTAAAGGTTGATCTCAGGTGTGCGTCATATTCGTTGAGCGTTGGGTTGTCAAAAGAGGGTGCACACCTCAGGAAGTAAGTGAGTCTTGGAATAGTAAGGCACCTTGTGAGGAGATACAGAGCATCATGGGCATCAAGATTTCTTATTCTCTCCTCCATTCCCATCAGGTCATTCAATTTGTCCTTGAGGACTGTGTCGATGGCCTGGTGACCCAGCGGTGCTCCCAAGACGGTACTGTTGGGCGGAGTGGTAGTAGAGACTTCTGGGAGGATTCTTCGCACAGCATTGATTATTTCCTGGTTCGCCGTGATGATTTCACACTTGCAGGGATTGAGGATGAGTACCAAGTCTTCTCCTTGTGTTTTCACCAGTTGTAGGTCCCCTACCAGGGACTCTTCAGTACCTGCCAGAGTGCCATCATCCAGGTACCAGATGTTGAGCTCACTGCGTAGGCTGGAAGTTAGTTCTCTTGCTGCCAAGCAGAAGAGAAGTGGAGCTAATGAGTCACCCTTCTGAACACCTTCTGATGAGCGAATTTCATGTTCTCCAAACAAAAGAATTGAGGGTTTGCTGTAGCCGGCTGAAATGAAGGGAAAAAGACTGGGGAACCGATCCCGAACAGCTGGCAAGACAGCATCTCTCTTCACCATATTAAAAGCATTTCTAAAATCAAATTTGACTACGGCCTTGTCTTCTGGTAGGTCCCTGATGTAGGCCCTTGCCGCATAAGCTGCAGCTTCACTGCCTTGAGAGACCCCGAAGCCCAGTTGGTGTGGCTGGAGTAAACTGGCAGCTTCTAGGCGAATGTTTCTTTCTGCTGCTTTGGTAACGAGACGGCGAAGAGTGTTTCCAACCGCAATGGGTCTGATTCCCCCATCCTTCTTCTTCAACGCACATAGAGAGGCTCCAAAAAAGAAAGGTTTAATTTCTTCTGGTATTCGCCCAGCCAGGCAGTTGTTGACGAAAGTTGTTAACTCGGTGAGAAGAATTGACGCAGATGCATCGAGTACTGGATTTACCATCTCCTTGAGGTGCTGAGGTCGAATTCCAGTGTAACCTCCTGCAGATCCTGCTGGAAATGACACAATCGCCTTATAGACTTTCGATTCTGGCAAAATTAATTGTTCAGTGATGGGGTCTTCTCAGGGTTGTTGTTGATGGCTATGGTGTCCCTGGTTGGATGCTTGTCTCGTAGTGCTTGGGCCGTTGTCTCATCTTTGGGGCTACAGTGTCGTCACTTGTAATTATTCGGATTGTTCCCACTGTGTTACCTTCGATTTTTTTGCTAACCTGTGTGCAGATTTTCTCGTTTTCAGTGGGACTTTTTTTTGAGTCAACCTCTGTGATTCCTGCGATGATGGGGCAGAGGGACACAATTATCCGTTCTTGGGTAGTTGCGCACTGCCTTGATAACTGACGTGGTTAGCAGTTTGCCTCGTCTCTCAGGAACTGCAAGACAGACATTGCCGAACAGGAGCAGGTTGCGCCATGCTTGGATGGTGCGTCGGGATTCTAAGAAGGTGGAACCTCCATTCACCTGCTTAAGAAGGTCTATAAATTTCCCAGCTGCATATGGGCGAGCCGCTTTAGGGATGTGGGAGAGGGTACTGCTAGCAGTGGATTTGAATGCCAACAGAAGGTTATCGCAAGTGAGGAGGTTGCCATTGGAACTGTCATCTGCCTGTGGAAGCTGTGGGCTGCTCTCTGCTGGGGGAATATGTGATCCCGCACACCCACTGTGTGCACGAATGCGGCCATCCCTGTTGCGTGCTCGAAACTTTCCACACACCTGACATGTGCCTCTTCTTTCATTGTTGGGTGCACTGTTTCCCTGGCTTTGTGGCTGGCTGGCTTCATCATCTGCCATACCTCAAACTGTGCGGTAAGCTCAGGCTGAAGGGAAAATGGCGCATGGCACATACCCCATGTAGTTCATGGTGGTGGTGGGGGGGGGGAGGAGAGGGGTCTCCCGTCCTTGTGGTGGGAGGTGGAGGAAAGGGAGGAGTGGAAGATGTGTGATGAGGCGGAGTAGGGCACTCACTACCTCCCATGACAAGTCACTATACACCACAGTGCTCTGTGCACCTGTTACTATATATATATAAAGTTTTTCTTCTTCTCTTTTTTAGTAAATGTCTACAGGAGAAGGGGTTACTTGCCCATCGCTCCCGGCATTTCAGTCGCCTCATACGACACGCATGGCTTACGGAGGAAAGATTCTTTTCCACTTCCCGATGGACAATGTTTATAGGGGGGCCACAGATATATCAGATCACTTTTTAGTTGTAGCTACACTGAGAGTAAAAGGTAGATGGGATACAAGGAGAATAGAAGCATCAGGGAAGAGAGAGGTGAAGGTTTATAAACTAAAAGAGGAGGCAGTTAGGGTAAGATACAAACAGCTATTGGAGGATAGATGGGCTAATGAGAGCATAGGCAATGGGGTCGAAGAGGTATGGGGTAGGTTTAAAAATGTAGTGTTAGAGTGTTCAGCAGAAGTTTGTGGTTACAGGAAAGTGGGTGCGGGAAGGAAGAGGAGCGATTGGTGGAATGATGATGTAAAGAGAGTAGTAAGGGAGAAAAAGTTAGCATATGAGAGGTTTTTACAAAATAGAAGTGCTGCAAGGAGGAAAGAGTATATGGAAAAAAAGAGAGAGGTTAAGAGAGTGGTGAAACAATGTAAAAAGAGAGCAAATGAGAAAGTGGGTGAGATGTTATCAACAAATTTGGTTGAAAATAAGAAAAAGTTTTGGAGTGAGATTAACAAGTTAAGGAAGCCTAGAGAACAAATGGATTTGTCAGTTAAAAATAGGAGAGGAGAGATATTAAATGGAGAGTTAGAGGTATTGGGAAGATGGAGGGAATATTTTGAGGAATTGTTAAATGTTGATGAAGATAGGGAAGCTGTGATTTCGTGTATAGGGCAAGGAGGAATAACATCTTGTAGGAGTGAGGAAGAGCCAGTTGTGAGTTTGGAGGAAGTTCGTGAGGCAGTAGGTAAAATGAAACGGGTAAGGCAGGTGGGATTGATGGGATAAAGATAGAAATGTTAAAAGCAGGTGGGAATATAGTTTTGGAGTGGTTGGTGCTATTATTTAATAAATGTATGGAAGAGGGTAAGGTACCTAGGGATTGGTAGAGAGCATGCATAGTTCCTATGTATAAAGGCAAAGGGGACAAAAGAGAGTGCAAAAATTATAGGGGGATAAGTCTGTTGAGTATACCTGGTAAAGTGTATGGTAGGGTTATTATTGAAAGAATTAAGAGTAAGACGGAGAATAGGATAGCAGATGAACAAGGAGGCTTTAGGAAAGGTAGGGGGTTTGTGGACCAGATGTTTACAGTGAAACATATAAGTGAACAGTATTTGGAAAAGGCGTATGCCAGGGTGGATAGGGGGGCAATGTGGCAGATGTTGCAGGTGTATGGTGTAGGAGGTAGGTTACTGAAAGCAGTGAAGAGTTTTTACGAGGATAGTGAAGCTCAAGTTAGAGTATGTAGGAAAGAGGGAGATTATTTCCTAGTAAAAGTAGGCCTTAGACAAGGATGTGTGATGTCACCGTGGTTGTTTAATATATTTATAGATGGAGTTGTAAGAGAAGTATATGCGAGGGTCTTGGCAAGAGGCGTGGAGTTAATAGATAATCACACATAAAATGGGAGTTGTCACAGTTGCTCTTTGCTGATGACACTGTACTCTTGGGAGATTCTGAAGAGAAGTTGCAGAGGTTGGTGGATGAATTTGGTAGGGTATGCAAAAGAAGAAAATTAAAAGTGAATACAAGAAAGAGTAAGGTTATGAGGATACCAAAAAGATTGGGTGATGAAAGATTGGATATCAGATTGGAGGGAGAGAGTATGGAGGAGGTGAAAGTATTCAGATATTTGGGAGTGGACGTGTCAGCGGATGGGTCTGTGAAAGATTAGGTGAATCATAGAATTGACGAGGGGAAAAGGGTGAGCGGTGCACTTAGGAGTCTGTGGAGAAAAAAGAACTTTGTCCTTGGAGGCAAAGAGGGTAATGTATGAGAGCATAGTTTTACCAACGCTCTTATATGGGTGTGAAGCATGGGTGATGAATGTTGCAGCGAGGAGAAGGCTGGAGTCAGTGGAGATGTCATGTCTGAGGGCAATGTGTGGTGTGAATATAATGCAGAGAATTCGTAGTTTGGAAGTTAGGAGGTGCGGGATTGCCAAAACTGTTGTCCAGAGGGCTGAGGAAGGGTTTTTGAGGTGGTTCGGACATGTAGAGAGAATGGAGCGAAACAGAATGACTTCTAGAGTGTATCAGTCTGTAGTGGAAGGAAGGTGGGGTAGGGGTCGGCCTAGGAAAGGTTGGAGGGAGGGGGTAAAGGAGGTTTTGTGTGCGAGGGGCTTGGACTTCCAGCAGGCATGCGTGAGCGTGTTTCATAGGAATGAATGGAGACAAATGGTTTTTAATACTTGACGTGCTGTTGGAGTGTGAGCAAAGTAACATTTATGAAGGGGTTCAGGGAAACCAGCAGACCGGACTTGAGTCCTGGAGATGGGAAGTACAGTGTCTACACTCTGAAGGAGGGGTGTTAATGTTGCAGTTTAAAAACTGTAGTGTAAAGCACCCTTCTGGCAAGACAGTTATGGAGTGAATGATGGTGAAAGTTCTTCTTTTTCGGGCCACCCTGCCTTGGTGGGAATCGGCCAATGTGTTACTAAAAAAAATGGCATATATATATATATATATATATATATATATATATATATATATATATATATATATATATATATATATATATATATATATATATATATATATATATATTGCTTTTTGCTGTAACAAGATTCGTAAATGCAAATTTGATTTTAAAACTCTTAAAATTCTTGATATACCTTTTCCACTTACGAATTTTATTGTAAAAGTTTTTTTTTTAAATCTTGATACAATAAAAGAAATTTATTAAAAATTCCTCAAAAAATGCTGACAGTTGTCTAGAAGTTTCCTTGTAAAAATGTGATAAAGTTTATTACGGCCAAACTGGGAAGTCTTGAACTAAGATTACCAATATATAAATATAGAATTAGAACTAGACAAGAGTCTAATGCTTTATTTATTCATGATAAAGATTTTAACCAACCATTTAATTTTTTAAAGGCTCAGAAAGGTGTAGTAAGGACGTCCATGGTTGAGAGAAATCTAATTGTACCAAGTTCCATAAAAAAAAAATTTAAATTCAATATGAATAATTGTTTAGGATTATGCTAATTAGATTCATTTGTAATTAGTATAATTTGGAAGAATTTAAAATATGTTTTAGAAGTTAGAATCATAAAATTTGGGGAGAATAAGCTATGTTCGACAGGTTCTTGACCATCTTACTCGCGTGATCAAAATTGAAAGGGTATGTGTCGTATGTTGACCGTGAGATGTAATCTCGTATATATGTCTTCTACTGCCTCTTAGCTCTGGTACTAATCTTATTGTAAACCTTTTCACTTTCTCTAATTTTATGATGTGTTCCACCATGTATGGGTTCCATACTGGTGCTGCATACTTCGATATTGGCCCGACGATGGTGTGTATGTAATCACCTAATTGTGGTTGCAGGGGTCAAATCATAGCTCCTGGCCCCACCTCTTCACTGGTCTCTACTAGGTCCTCATTCTCCCTGCTCAGTGAACTTTATCAAATCTCTTCTTAAAGCTATGTATGGATCCTGCCTCCTCTACATCACTTTCCAGACTATTCCACTTCCTGACAACTCTTTGATTGAAGAAATACTTCCTAACATCCCTGTGATTCATCTGAGTCTTCAGCTTCTAATAATGACCCCTTTTTGCTGTGTCTCATGTCTGGAACATCCTGTCTCTGTCCACCTTGTCGATTCCTTTCAATATTTTATGTGTCGCTATCATGTCTTCTCTATCCATCCTGTCCTCCAGTGTTGTCAGGTCGATTTCCCTTAACCTCTCCTCGTAGGACAAGCCTCTAAGCTCCGGAACTAGTCTCGTTGTATACCTTTGTACTTTCTCTAATTTTCTGACGTGCTTGGCTAGGTGTGGGTTGCAAACTAGTGCTGCATACTCCAATATGGCCATGACGTACTCGGTGTACAGAGTCCTGAACGATTAATAACTGAGATGTCGGAATGCTGCAGCAGTTATTTGAATGATGTGCGCCTCAGATGTGCTCAATATTATATTCACCCCAAGATCGTTTTCTTTGAGTGAGGTTTGTAGTCTTTGGCCACCTAGACCACTCTCTTTGCGGTCTTTTTTGCCCTTCTCTGATCTTCATGACTTTGCACTTGGTGGGGCTGAACACCAGGAGCTAGTTGCTGGACCAGGCATGCATCCTGTCCAGATCCCTTTGTAGTTCTGCCTGGTCCTCCTCTGATTGAATTCTCTTCGTTAATTTCACATCGTCTGCAAACAGGGACACTTCTGAGTCTGTTCCTTCCGTCATGTCATTCACATATTTCAGAAACAAAACCGGTCCTAGGCCTGATCCCTGTGGGACCCCGCTCGTCACAGGCGCCCACTCTGACACCTCGTCAGGTACCATGCCTTGCTGATGCCTTCCTGTCGGGTACTCTCTGTTCCAGTGCAGTGCCTTCCCTGTTATACCAGCCTGGTTCTCCAGCTTTTGCACTAATCTCATGTATGGAATTGTGAAAAGCCTTCTTATTGTCAAAGAAAACGCAATCTGCCCACCAGTATCTCTCTTGTCTCACTACTGTTACCTTGTCCAAGCACTCAAGTAAGTTTGTGACACAGGATTTCCTGTCCTTGAATCCATGTTGATTGCCATTGATAAGCTCATTCCTAACTAAGTGCTCCACCACTCTTCTGATAATCTTCTCCATGACTTCGCATGCTATACATGTCAGTGAAACTGGTCTGTAGTTTAATGCATCGTTTCTGCCTCCTTTCCAAAAAAAAATGGGACTACATTTGATGTCTTCCATACGTCACGTAGTCGCCCTGTTTCGATAGATGTGTTGATTGTTGTTAGTGGTACACAGAGTGCCTCTGCTCCCTCTCTCAGGAACCATGGAGAGATGTTATCCAGCCTCATTGCCTTTGAGGTATCTAGTCCTCTTAGCAGCTCTCTTCATCTCCTCCTCGTTTGTATGTATTGTGTCCTGCACATGGTGGTGTACCCCACTACTCCGTCTTTCTAGTCCTTTCTGTCTAAACTTCTCTGTCGTTTCTTGTGATCTATCCTCCTTCCTCCCTCAGTCTGATTACTTGGTCCTTGATTGTTGTTTTCTTCCTTATGCGACTTTACAACAGCTTCGAGTCGGACTTGGCTTTTGGTGCAATGTGATTTTCATATCGTTGGGCCTCCCTCCTTTCCTGAGCTTATTCATTTATGACTCTTTAACTACTCTCCTTATTCTCCTGGGTCCTTTGCCTTTTACGTTCTTACATTATCTAGGACTCTTGGTTTTGGCCTCGCTACACCTTTGGTTGAACCAAGGGCTCGTCCTGGTCTTCACATAACTTCTGTTGCTCTTGGGTACAAACCTCTCCTCTGCTTCCTTACATGTTGTTGTCACATATTCCATTTACTGATTTCCCTACTAGTTCTCTGTCCAGCTGAACCTCATGCAGGAAATTTCTCTTGCCTGCGTAGTCTCCTTTCTTGCAGTTTAGCTTCCTTCGTCCTGCTCTTCCTGCTTCCCTCTCTATCTTTGTAGTGTGTGTGTGTGTGTGTGTGTGTGTGTGTGTGTGTGTGTGTGTGTGTGTACTCACCTAGTTGTACTCACCTAGTTGAGGTTGCGGGGGTCGAGTCCGAGCTCCTGGCCCCGCCTCTTCACTGATCGCTACTAGGTCACTCTCCCTGAGCCGTGAGCTTTATCATACCTCTGCTTAAAGCTATGTATGGATCCTGCTTCCACTACATCGCTTCCCAAACTATTCCACTTACTGACTACTCTGTGGCTGAAGAAATACTTCCTAACATCCCTGTGATTCATCTGTGTCTTCAGCTTCCAACTGTGTCCCCTTGTTACTGTGTCCAATCTCTGGAACATCCTGTCTTTGTCCACCTTGTCAATTCCTCTCAGTATGTACTCACCTAGTTGTACTCACCTAGTTGAGGTTGCGGGGGTCGAGTCCGAGCTCCTGGCCCCGCCTCTTCACTGATCGCTACTAGGTCACTCTCCCTGAGCCGTGAGCTTTATCATACCTCTGCTTAAAGCTATGTATGGATCCTGCCTCCACTACATCGTTTCCCAAACTATTCCACTTACTGACTACTCTGTGGCAGAAGAAATACTTCCTAACATCCCTGTGATTCATCTGTGTCTTCAGCTTCCAACTGTGTCCCCTTGTTACTGTGTCCAATCTCTGGAACATCCTGTCTTTGTCCACCTTGTCAATTCCTCTCAGTATTTTGTATGTCGTTATCATGTCCCCCCTATCTCTCCTGTCCTCCAGTGTCGTCAGGTTGATTTCCCTTAACCTCTCCTCGTAGGACATACCTCTTAGCTCTGGGACTAGTCTTGTTGCAAACCTTTGCACTTTCTCTAGTGTGTGTGTGTGTGTGTGTGTGTGTGTGTGTGTGTGTGTGTGTGTGCGCGCGCTCACCTAGTTGTGGTTACACGGGTCGAGTCATTGTGTGTGTGTGTGTGTGCTACTCAGGCAAGTATATACACTTTACTTCTCTCTCATCTTCGGACTTTTTGCCCTCACAAAATCTAATGAAAAATATGTTATATTTCCACCGTACTACCTAGTTTGGCCGGCCGTAGTCTGGTCTCGCGGCTGTCGCATATTTGGCTGACATTAATGAATTGCACATGAATCGCAATCATGTCTTGCTCCGAACCCGACGCGAGCGCAGAGCAATCGGTTACCCTCCATCACCCACAGTGGCAAAGCTTTACAGCCTTTTACACATCACCAGTCGGCTACCTTCCCTATACAAACCCACCGTCTACAGAGTTCACGTGCCTACCATAACACTACACCTCTAGGAATCTCTTAAGCAAACACGATTTGCGCCGGAGTTCTATGGGACGCATACCCCAGCGTAGTGGTACGCAACTACAAAAGATGTGCGCTGGTACGCTGGCTAGGGTGAACCAGTGTGATGTTATGAGAAAAAAACGAAATAAAAAATGTTCGTCAGCTGAAATGCCGAGTATGTCAATCTCTATATTATGCGGCGAATGCTGAGGAAAAAGCGTAGCCTCCAGAGAAGCCAGATGCGATGTACAAAGAGTCCATCTTAAGTAATTGGAACAACCACAGTTATTTATATTATATTATTCCTGCTACTGTTATTACTCTTGCTTTTATATAAAAATTATTATTATTATTATTATTATTATTGTTACTATTATTATTATTATTATTATTGTTGTTGTTGTTGTTGTTTTGCATCACAGGCCGTTTCCAACCAAGGTAGAGTCACCTTATAAAGAAAAAAATTCACACTCCACCTTGCAATATCTGACTTGACAGACGAGCGCAGTAATCGTAATTCAAAGAGCTCTCAGACTTGCATCTAAGTCCGGGGAATCGATTTCCCAGAATCATTTCAGAAATACCACCTCGCTCACATCCGAATAACACGTCAGATCCCCACCTCCCCCCTCAAAAAAAAAAAAAAATAGTCTTCACTATTAACACGCTCAACCATGACTGTTGATTACTCATACCCCCTATCACTCAATATCTTTATTTTTCTAACCTTTCTTGGCACGTCAGCAGCATCTTCAGTTCTTCTTGGATTTATGCATCCTCTTGTTCATGCTATCCTATTTACTGTTTTCCAAACTCTTCGATCATCTCAACAACTTTTCTTCAGCTCCCAGTATAATATTTTTCATACTTCATCTCCGGCTTCTACTTTCTCATCTCTTCATTCTGGGAATATATTCACACCATACATTGATCTCATGTATGTCTCATATGCGTTCAACCTCTTTCTCGTTGCAAAGTATTATCATTATTATTATTATTATTAGTAGTAGTAGTAGTAGTATTAGTAGTAGTAGTAGTGGTCGTGGTAGAAGCAAAAGTATTGTTGAAATTATTAAATCATTGTTGTTAATATCACTCCAGATGTTTGATAAACTTTTTTTTAAATCATAAGAATTACAGATTGTACATTATTTATATTATTCGTAGAGCAAAGTTGTCCAGTTCTGCCTCATTTGTCTGAAAATAATTACTGCAGCCAATGTCAATCATCGTTCACTGGAAACTTTCTGAATATTTACTCATATCTCTTAATATATTAACCTTGAGTACTCTGTGAGAAAAAAGATATGAAAAGCATTCACACGCCATTCATTCCTTCAGTGCAGAGCTGTATGACCCTAGTGGGTTTCAACGCTTCTTTGTTTAAAATATTCTTTGTTTATAATATTCTTTGTTTATAATATTTTTCTTTGATTTGGGAAGCCTTTACTGTCATTCAGGCAACAGTGAGCTGACTTCACACAGTTCAGATGGTCCTCTGTTTAAGGCAGACTCAAATCTGCCTTAAGGGTGCCTCCAGGAATGCCTTTATAAATATAATCTTTCTCCAGTGGCACCCAAAAACCTCTTCAAACCTTCGAAATAGACAAAAAAAAAATAATAACGTAAAGTACACGAAGACGCTAAGCTTGAAGTCGCTCAGAAGTTGCATCACCAGCTTGTCAGATTGTATGGTTGACGCCAGTCATCTGCGTGACTCAGAAATGAAAAGCAGTATTTCAATTTTTGCAGATTCCATAAAAAACATACTGAGACCTGAATGATGACCTGTAATGATTGTAAGTACACAAAGTCCGTTCCTTGTAAAATTAGTGTTCATATACGTTTTCTTACAGTGGTCTTGAAAGTAAATTGATGTCATAGACACACAGAAGAACATTAAGTTGTTTAGATCTGTGTTAACAAAATAAAGTCAAATACAGTGAATTATTTCTGATTTGAAGAGACGTTCCCCAATTTTTACACAGAAACCAATTTGATTTATAAAATTGGCACAACTTGCACAAGCTATCATGAAGAGATTGTTTTCTTTGGGACCAACTGGGGATAGTTGGTCCCAAAGATGAGGGGGTACTTGTACCTCCTCCCATGGGAGACTTAGGTCTCGAGATACTCCCCAGATAGGGAGCCAAGGCCGGGTCACCACTACTTGGAAAAGACGCGGGCCGGGAGAGTACCGGCGAATAAAAAAAAAATAGTTTAAACCTGACCAGAAAATCCCAGTTTCCAGTTATTGCATAAAATCCAAAAAATTGTGCCCTTACAGCCGACATAAATAAAACTTTAGATCCATTTCAATACGATTCATCAACCATTGATGATCGATGCCGTTCACAGTTGTCATATTTAAATCAGAATAAAGAGATTAACCCCTATGGGTCACACATCACGCCTGTGGAATGGGAAGCAATCACATTCGATCTAAGGAAGAGGAAGAGAACCGCTGTTCCCTGGATCAAGAGCCTCTCATAAACACCAAAGAAAATCCAATAAGATGAAATAATTCTAGATCATTTCTAGATAAAGCTTGGCAAAATGGAATATACAAACTACATTAAATATCCCAACCTCCTCCTGAGTAGGATACACGAGGCTCCAGATCTTGAAGCCAGTCAGAGGAGCCTCTCTCTTCCTGTGTAAGTCAGGAGAAAAAATGGAGAGACTCGTGTAACACTGGACACCCACGCATGAAAACTGCTTCGTGATTCTTGCATAAGATATATTACTCAAGCGTTGAAAATTTAAAGCCGATCGAATAAGGCGTTCTCGAGTCATCAACGAAAAATTGTGTGAAAATAAACGATGAGAATGTTCCGAAAAACAAGAAAGTCTCTCCTCGTTAAATTTAAAAAAGCCATACAACCACATGTTTTATTTTTCCAGTTTATAATTCTCATTTACCTTCCATTTAAAATTCTCTTCAATTATGTAAAAAAAAAATATTTCATTTTCATTATTTAAAAAAATCTGATTTGATATAATAGTAAAAAAGAAAAAAGGAAAATTGGCATCCACACAGTTTAAAGCCGATCGGAAAAGGCATTCTCCAGTAACTGACCTGATTGCAACGATTCCAGGTTTTTAACTATTTCAGTATAATTTCAAATTTGCATCTACCAGGACTAAATTTATGGGGAGTCCAATGATATATATTAATGACTATGTATTCTTATAGAAATCATAGTCAATAATATTTGACATAAAATAGATACAGTATTACTATTTATACAATTAAGCTGGCAAAAATGGGACTTGTGCTACCAAACTAGAGGTAAAAATTTGAAGCCTATCAGATGAATCACTCCAATTACGGCACGGATTCCAATGATTCCAAGATTTCTTTATTGTATTACATCTACAAATTCTCCTGCACTCAAAAGAAACTAAGTGGGCACTATTCTGACCTCTAAGACACGTCACCTATTAAAGTCGTTCAAAAGAGGAAAGTTGAAAATTATTTAATGTGATTTAACGGGAATAGTTTTTTCACTATTTTACACATACAATGATCAAATCTTCACCTGCACCTTTAAGTTTCACTCTCCAGCGGCGTCGTAATTTTTGGCACCTTTTTTCTTTTGAACGTTGGAAGCACCTCTGAAGATTTTGGAAATTATCCCACCTATTCCAGAAGGATAGAAATTGTTTCAAAAGCTATGATAGTATGTCACGTGAACACGCCAACTGTTCCAAGAATTTGGACCTCTTTGCCGAATACAAGTGTTGAAAATATGAAGCCTATTAGATAAAGCGTTAAGAGGCAAATAAAATCCTAAAGTTGGAGGAAGCAAAGACAAAAAAAAGAAACTAAGTGAACCTTTTAAAATAGCTCTTCGGGGATAATTAAACAACAATAGTGACATCACATCCGTCTAATATCTACTTTTATTGGAAAATAATTCCTCCCCCATCCTACGGACACTATCCAGTAGCTCACTATTTGCATAAAAACTTTATACTGCACTTTATACACTTTCTCTACACTGTTGACATCTGCCACATTTTTCTCATATCCACCCTCTTAAATTTCTGAGCAATTGTTCCTTCCTCTTCTTCTTCTTCTTCTTCTTCTTCTTCTTCTTCTTCTTCTTCTTCTTCTTCTTCTTCTTCTTCTTCGTCTTATTATTATTATTATTATTATTATTATTATTATTATTATTATTATTATTATTATTAAACACACCAAGTATCTTCCTTTGAGTTAGGGTAACTTAAAAAAAAGAAATACTCTCATCATCAGTCACTCCATCACTGTCTTGCAAAAGGGGAGTTGATGCTACAGTTCAAACCCGCAAATAACCACACCCCTGTACTTTCACCTCCAGGACTCAAGTCTGGCTAATCACTTTCTCGGAATCCATTCATAAATATTACCTTGTTCTCACTTCAACAGCACGTCAGTTTATAAAGCCCACTAGCCTCCACTCATCCCTAGCTAACAAGCTCACACACGCTTACTGGAAGTGTATGTTCCTCGTACACAACACCTCCTTAACCCCTCCCTACAGTCTTTACTAGGACGACTCCTGCTCCGCCTTCCCTCCACTACTGATTTATACACCCTCCAAGTCATCCTATTTTCTTCCATCCTTTCTAAATGTTCGAACCATCCCAGCCCTCTGGATAATACTTTTAGTAACCCCACACCGCCTTTTAATCTTCAAGCTGCGAATTCTTTGCATAATATTCATACCACATATTGCCCTCAACTGCCTCCAGCCTCCTCCTCGCTGAAACACATGAATACATCTATACAAGAATGTTGGCATCTGTATATTCTTATGCATTATTCTTTTTGCCTCCATCGATGACGTTCTTTGTCTCCTCAGACTTCTCAGTGTACGTTAATTTTATGGTTCACCTCGTCTTTCATAGGTCAGTCTGCTGACAAGTTCACTCCCAGATATCTGAACACATTCACTTCCTCTATACTTCCACCCTCCAATCTGATAGCTAATCATTCGTTTCCTAATTTTTTTGTTACTCTCTTAATTTTATTCTTTCCTACTTTTACTTTTAATTTCCTTCTTTTAAATACCCTTCCAAATTTGTTCACCAACCTTTGCAATTCCTCTTCAGAATCTTCCAGAAGCACAGAGTCATCAGGAAAAAGCAATTGGGACAACTCCCACTTTGTGTTAGATTCTTTATCTTTCAATCCCAATCCTTTCCCCAATACCCTTATATACTTCTCTTACATCCCCATCTATAAATATATTAAACAACCATGGTAACATCAGGCATCCCTGTCTGTGGGCTAGTTTTACTGGAAAATAATCTCCATCTCTCCTACTTTAACATGAGCCTCACTATCCTCGCAAAAACTCGTAACTGCTTTCAGTAACCTGCGTCCTATTCCATACACTTGCAACATCTCCCACATTCCACTCATGTCCACCCGATCATATAATTTTTCCAAATCCATATATGCAACAAAAACTTCCCTGCCCTTATCCAAATACTGCTCGCTTATATGCTTCAATGTGAACACTTCCCTAACGCTTCATAGAGCCTCCTTGTTCACCTGCTATCCTGCTCTCCGTCTTACTCTTAATTCTTTCAATAATTCTACCATACATCTTACCAGGTATATTCAACAGGCATATTTTCCTATAATTCTTGTACTATCTTTTGTCTTTTGCCTTTATACAAAATAACTATGCATGCTCTCTGCCAGTCCCTAGGTCCTTTCCCCTCTCTCATAAATAGAAGTACTATGGACTTCTAAACTATATCCCCACCTGCTTTTAACATTTGTCTTGATCCCATCAACCCCAGGTGCTTTATTCCCTTTCAGTTTACCCACAGCCTCATGCACCTCCTCCACACTAACATCTGGCTCTTCCTTACTCCTAAAAGATGTTATATCTCCCTGGCCAATGCATAAAATCACATCATCAACATTTAACAGTTCCTCACAATATTCCCTCTCTCTGATTCCTTCAATTCCTCATATTATTATTATTATTATTATTATTATTATTATTATTATTATTATTATTTATCCTCCATAAAATACCCTAAAATTTACTGATTTAAATAGGGTTATCCTGTAAAACAAAATAAAATATATTTTCTTACTGAATAGAAGAGAACTTCGAATAGAATATTACCGAGAAATTAATTTGAAATATGTAAACCCGCATTTTTATATATTTGTTTTTTCTCAATTTTATGAGTTTTGGAGTTTTGTGAACAATTAAATACATGTACTATAATTTTGAATGATTTTTTTCCAGTACCAACAAATTATTAGGTAGCGATATTATTTTTATCTTCCATTAACTTTCTCCACTGTTTTCGTATATAGCTTTGCCTTAAAATTTTCTACCCTGGTCAATTACATATAGACCAGTTTCCAATTTGGCTTAGACGTGTTTCCTTTAGAAAGCCTCTTCTGATCGAGTTAAACCACATAACACTGTTGTAGTCTACTTGGAGGAAGGTTGGTATTGTTAGTGGTATTGTAGGTGTCATTTTGCTAATCTCATTTTTTTTAAATAGTTTATTATTATTCTACTTTAAATAACCAGAGTTTGCATCTTCTGAGCGGCATCCATCTTTAATGGAATGAATGAAACGATTTTGACTTCACGCTGTGTAGGTGCAAATTTCTGAAATTACTAACGTAGATAAACAACGTAAAATTGTTGGATTTTGTCCAACTAGAGAATGATTCTTCTGATTGAGTTCAAACTTATAGTGCTGAAGTGTTTTTCTCAAAGAAAGCTTCGCCTTGATTTCGAGTTATATTAATGAAAATGTTTCTTTCGGTCGATTTTAAACTTTAAATGCTAGTGAATGTTACTCAAAGAAAAAAAACTGGCCTGCATAGATCTCAATTTACAATTTTTCTTGAGGACATATGGAAAATTGAAGCACTGGTTTTTAAGCAGTAATTTTTACGTCTCATTCCATTGGTTTCAAAACTTCAACGTAAATAACTTGATAATATATTTTATGAGGGGTTTCAAATGTAGTGTGTACTGGAACATTGGGTATATTGATGTCTATGATTTGACTAAAAAAAGCCACTTTAGATTGGTACTCAGCTTCCAGAACTTGTGATTCTTAGTTGAAGGTCGGAGTTAGTTTTGTGATGTGTAGGTTTTAATTAGCCTTTTTCAGTGAAGAAATTGGGCAATTAGCTTCAACGGGATAACTTATTAATTCATCTCCAGATTTGCACAAAATCTTTGACTCTAATATCTAATTGCATTAGAAACTTTTACTGCACTCTGCACTTTTCCTATTGCGTACATTAAGGTTCAGGGAGCTGGGGCTGTGCAGTATGAAGGATACCTTCCACGATTTACGCAGCTACCTTCTTTTGTTTATAATTGCTGTAATTGTTATGACTGTTATTCAGGGGAGAATGAGAGTCACTTTAAATTCGAGGAAGAGAGAGAGAGAGAGAGAGAGAGAGAATAGCTCCAGTTCCTCGAATTAAGAGCACTTTCTAACTTCAAGAAACCCCCTTGAAGGATACATGCAGAGTGAAAATACCACTGAGATATCTGAGGATCGAATTCTACCTTGAGCTGGGTTTATCGCTTCATGCAATAAAATACAATTCTGGTCTGCCAGGGTAATACTTAAAATTGTTAAACTCAACTGGAAACAGTCACTGGAGGTGACACAAATGGATACCTCAGGAGTGTTACTGAATCCATAAGTCTTATCCTGCGAACACTGCTCAATCAGAGTCGATATCTAGAGAATCAAACCGCAGTTTGATAAGATTGTAATCTGGTTGAAACTACGTGCAGGGGGTGAGGAGGGGACGAGAAGAAATTATCCTAATGAGGGGAATATCGGGAAAGAGGAGAGGTATAGAGCAAGGCTTACCTGGTTCGTATAAGCATCGAAGATGTATAATACAATGACACTTAGAGATGAAAGAGTGTTTTCTTTCCCCCCACACTACGTTTCTCTCAAGGAAAACCTCATTAAATCATGGCTCGATAAAACTCTCCTTGAGTGAAACGTTGCTTTAAATAATTGCTCTATCTTCTTTAAATGTATATGTATTACCCGGTTCGTATAAGTGTGTTGCGATGCTGACTGTAGCTGTCCGCACTCTCCAAGGACACCAACTTAAACAATCGCTGTAGACCAGATATTTATAACTGCGAAGCGCAATTCTAAATTAGGGTTTATCATGGGTCGTAAATATGTTGGAGGCAAGGAGGCGATGTCGCAGTGCCTTATTTACTCTTTGATCATCACTAGAGTATCTGAATCTGTGGATTAACATGTATAACTGGATGATAGACTCCATCTCATAGGCACAGAGAAATTACAGAGGTAGTTATCCTGTTAGTCTAGGGTTTTATGAGTAGGGTTCCGAAGACCCCTAAGATTCCCCCCCCCCAAAAAAAAAAAAAAAATTGAGCCCTGTGAGATATTTTAAAAAAGGCTAGGAGAGAGAGAGAGAGAGAGAGAGAGAGAGAGAATGATTTTTACGATTTGTAGTTTTTTAATTTCTTAATTAAGGCTTGAAAAAGCTTGATTTCCAAGTATCATTTTAATCAGACTGACGATATAACAACTTCTTCCAGAGGCATTTACAACATTTTCTCTAATATTAATATCCAGATAACCATGATTCAGAACTGCCTAGAGAGATTTGGCATCTCTATCAAGTTCCAATAAGTGCTACCTTCACGCCCTCACAGCAAGAAACACAAGTGACTTATAAACACACAGCTGATGATCAAACAGGTTTGCTTCTCATGCTTAACCTCTCACAGTAATTATGTCTTTCATTCCAATAAATTAAAATGTGATACTTAGCAAAGATTTCTTCTCTTTTTGGGTAGTCTATTAAAGTGCCAGTAAGAATCTGATGTGTCAGTCTTCTTAATGCTTTTCGTGCAGCGTTATGACAGTATTGCAAAATTATAATGAACAATGTTGTCAGTTTCCTTGGCGATGAGACGAAGAATCATCTTTTTTTCTTTTTGTAGATACGGTTCCATTAATTTTTTTTTAACAAAAAGGTTCCGAGGCTTCACGGAGTTTTATAAAATCATGTTTCTACACTAGCAGAATTTGGGAAGTAAGAGAGATGGATGAGAGGGACGAGAGTGGGGTGAGAAGCATTAAGGCGGTGGAGGAGGGAGTCTAAGAATTAGGTGGTGAATACGATAAAGGAATTAAAAGAGAATAAGGAAGTGAGATGATGGGGTTGAGGGAGAGGAATTAGGAGGTCGAAAGTTCAGGGAAGTGAGGGTGGTACTGGACATGGGTGGGAGGGAGATACTGGACACGGGTGGGAGGGAGATACTGGACACGGGTGTGAGGGAGGTACTGGATATGGGTGGGAGGGAGGTAATGGACATTCCTGGGAGGGAGGTAATGGACACAGGTGGGAAGGAGGTATTGGACATGGGTAGGAGGAAGGTAATGACCATGGAATAAAGGGAGGTACTGGACATAGGAGGCAGGGAGGTACAGGACATGGGATAGAGGGAGGTACTGAACATGGGATGGAGGGAGGTACCGGGCATAGGAGGGAGTGAGGTACTGGACATGGGATGGAGGGAAGTATTCGACAAGTGTTGGAAGAAGGTACTGGACATGGGATGGAGGGAGGTCCTGGACATGGGATACAGGGAGGTACTGGTCATTGGATGGAGGGAGGTACTGGACAGGGGTGGAAGGGAGATACTGGACATGGGTGGCAGGGAGGTACTGAACATAGGAGGGAGTTATTGGATATGGTATAGAGGGAGGTACTATACTTGGATGGGTGCGAGGTATTGGACCTGGGATGGAGAGAGGTGCACGACATGGGAGGGAGGGGGATTCTAGATATGTGGTCGAGGGAGGTACTGGACATGGGTGGGAGGGAGATTCTAGATATGGGATGGAGGGAGGTAAAGGACATCGGTGGGATGGAGATATTGAACATGGGTGGAAGGGAGGTATTGGATGTAGAATGGAGAGAGGTACTGGACATGAATGAGGGAGATACTGGACATGAGATGGAGCTACTGGACATGGGTGATGGAGAACAAATAAGTAAGTTGCAGAAATGTTGAAAGTATTGGCATTTCAAGGTGATATGTGCACCTCCACGTGCTCTCAAACGTGCACCTTCCTGTGCTCACATACGTGCACCTTCCTGTGCTCACATGCGTGCACATTCAGGTGCTCACAAGCGTTATAGATAAGTGAGATAATCATACATAATACAATGTTGAGCACGGGAACCAATCATGTACAATGTTGAGTGCAGGAACCAGTTATGTGCAATGCTGAGTAGAGGAACCAGTCATGTATAGTGTTGAGTGCAAGAATCAGCGCTGAGTGCTAGAATAGTGTATAATAGAAATTCGAGTGCAGAAATAGTGTGCATTTTTTGATGAGTGTAAAATGGAAAAAAAAATGCCGGATGATTAAACAGTTCTAAAAATTATAAAAATATATGAACAGTGTATAATACAATGATGAGTGCATAAACAGTGTATAATACAATGATGAGTGCATAAACAATGTATAATACAATGATGAGTGCATAAACAGTGTATAATACAATGATGAGTGCATAAACAGTGTATAATACAATGATGAGTGCATAAACAGTGTATAATACAATGATGAGTGCATAAACAGTGTATAATACAATGATGAGTGCATAAACAGTGTATAATACAATGATGAGTGCATAAACAATGTATAATACAATGATGAGTGCATAAACAGTGTATAATACAATGATGAGTGCATAAACAGTGTATAATTCAATTGTAAGTGTAACAACAGTGTATAATATGAAGATGAGTGCATAGTAGAGCGTAATACACAAGGCACTGAGTGCAGACAAGGATGCACTACAATATTAAGCGGATTCCTGAGTGAATAAAGAAATTAACGAAAAAAGCATTGTTAGTGAGCAAGTTAAGTATGACCGGGTGCGGAATACAGTAGTGTCTCACTAAAGAACTCAGTATAGTCTCGTTCTTATAGTCATGTTATCTTCAGTGTTATACCCATGCTATCCTAAGTGTTATAGTCGTGCTATCATCAGGGTTATAGTCATGCTATTCTCGGTTTTATAATTATTCTGTTCTAAGTGTAATAGTCATGCTATTCTCAGTTACATAGTCATGGTATTCTTGATGTTATAGTCATGGTATTCTTGGTGTTATAGTCATGGTATTCTTGGTGTTAAAGTCATGGTATTCTTGGTGTTATAGTCATGGTGTTATAGTTATTGCATTCTCAGTGTTATAGTCATGGTGTTCTTGGTGTTATAGTCATGGTATTCTTGGTGTTATAGTCATGGTATTCTTGGTGTTATAGTCATGGTATTCTTGGTTTTATAGTCATGGTATTCTTGGTGTTATAGTCATGGTATTCTTGGTGTTATAGTCATGGTATTCTTGGTGTTATAGTCATGGTATTCTTGGTGTTATAGTCATGGTATTCTTGGTGTTATAGTCATGGTATTCTTGGTGTTATAGTCATGGTATTCTTGGTTTTATAGTCATGGTATTCTTGATGTTATAGTCATGGTATTCTTGGTGTTATAGTCATGGTATTCTTGGTGTTATAGTCATGGTATTCTTGGTGTTATAGTCATGGTATTCTTGGTGTTATAGTCATGGTATTCTTGGTGTTATAGTCATGGTATTCTTGGTGTTATAGTCATGGTATTCTTGGTGTTATAGTCATGGTATTCTTCGTGTTATAGTCATGGTATTCTTGATGTTATAGTCATGGTATTCTTGGTGTTATAGTCATGGTATTCTTGGTGTTATAGTCATGGTATTCTTGGTGTTATAGTCATGGTATTCTTCGTGTTATAGTCATGGTATTCTTGATGTTATAGTCATGGTATTCTTGGTGTTATAGTCATGGTATTCTTGGTGTTATAGTCATGGTATTCTTGGTGTTATAGTCATGGTATTCTTGGTGTTATAGTCATGGTATTCTTGGTGTTATAGTCATGGTATTCTTGATGTTATAGTCATGGTATTCTTCGTGTTATAGTCATGGTATTCTTGATGTTATAGTCATGGTATTCTTGGTGTTATAGTCATGGTATTCTTGGTGTTATAGTCATGGTATTCTTGATGTTATAGTCATGGTATTCTTCGTGTTATAGTCATGGTATTCTTGATGTTATAGTCATGGTATTCTTGGTGTTATAGTCATGGTATTCTTGGTGTTATAGTCATGGTATTCTTGGTGTTATAGTCATGGTATTCTTGGTGTTATAGTCATGGTATTCTTGGTGTTATAGTCATGGTATTCTTGGTGTTATAGTCATGGTATTCTTGATGTTATAGTCATGGTATTCTTCGTGTTATAGTCATGGTATTCTTGATGTTATAGTCATGGTATTCTTGGTGTTATAGTCATGGTATTCTTGGTGTTATAGTCATGGTATTCTTGATGTTATAGTCATGGTATTCTTCGTGTTATAGTCATGGTATTCTTGATGTTATAGTCATGGTATTCTTGGTGTTATAGTCATGGTATTCTTGGTGTTATAGTCATGGTATTCTTGGTGTTATAGTCATGGTATTCTTGGTGTTATAGTCATGGTATTCTTGGTGTTATAGTCATGGTATTCTTGGTGTTATAGTCATGGTATTCTTGGTGTTATAGTCATGGTATTCTTGATGTTATAGTCATGATGTTCTCGTAGATTCAGTGACAATATTTTTCACAGTTTCTTCGCTTTCTGAAACAATTCTCTCATACCACCACAACGTCTACTAATTTGTATTCGTTTTATTATCCGCATAATATATACACCAAACACTGATATCAAACATAACCTCTCCACTGCCTCGAGCCTTCTCCTCGCTGCAACATTCAAAGCCCATGCCTCACACCACTCTTCTGCCTCTAATAAAGAATCTTTTTTTATCGACGTCTCAGCACTCCTCATTTTCTCACTTCACCTAATCCATGACCAATTTTTTTCCACAGACCCATTTGCCGCCACATCTATTCCCAATTATCTAAAAATGCTCACTTTAGAATTCCCCTCCAATACGAGGTTTAATATTTCATTGCCTAGATAATGTCTTAGTTTCATTAACTTGCTTCTTACAATATTCGCTTTCAATTTCTTTGGTTTACTCACTCGCCTAAACTGCTCCATCAGATTTAAAACTTCTCTGGTGAGGCTCCTCTAAGAGCTGAGTCATCAGTAAAGAGCAACCGAGATAATTCAAACTTCACATCAGAATTATATTATTATAAGCCCAGACTGAAAACTAAAATTTAAATCTATATTAGTAACAATAATAATAATATTATTATTACTACTATTATTATTACTAACAGTAGTAGTAACAGCAGTGGTGGTAACAGTAGTAGTAATAGTAGTAGTAGTAGTAGTAGTAATCGAGTTATAGTGGTAAGAGTGTAGTAATCATGGTAGTTGTAGTAGTAGTAGAAACAGTAGTAGTAGTATAATTATACAAAACTCTAAATGAGTGTGAGTCATGGAGCACAGGGTGCGGTGGAGGCTCGATCTTGCGTCAGCTAATCGGGAGTGAGACACTCCACCTAACATGAAAATGAGCAAATGGGATTCACGCTTGGAACATAAAACTCATTAGCCAAATTTACGGTGACATAATGTGTCAGTCGTGAGGGAGAACCTTTCCCTTGTGACTGATAATATGTGGACCACCTCTCCAAGCCTCTGAGATGAGAGCACTTTACTGGCATTATTTACTGCTGCAAACACAACAGATAACAAAGGTGAATGTCATTATGGAGACTGTCTTAATAGTATCGTCCTTCCAGCATCCAGCCTGGGAGCGTAAAACCATCAATGTGAAAGAGATGACATTATCCGTCTGGAAAATGCTTAATTCTCGCTGGTGCAGCGTAATCAACTGAACCACAGCTGCTTAATTGAAGTGTTTAGTTGTTGTGTTATCACCAGGTGCCAAAATTCTCTTCCGTGAGCATAAATTTGCGGGCACCAGACATGCATATATTTCCAAGATACAATTTTATGCTGATTATGTTTTGTGTGTAAATTATTAAAAAAAAAGATTCAGTATTCCCAAGTAGCAGTCTTATGCATGAAGCAATTTAAATAACCACAGTAATAACAAAAGTTGGGTAAAGTTATGCCTGTAGAGATTGGAAAACTTAAGACTTTTACACATATATAATACATGCATTGTGCATGTGAATATGCATAGTGTATATATATGTGTTATATGCGTGTTCAGAAAAAAATATGAACGTACTTTTTTATATTTGCGTACGCATGTGTAGAAAAGTACATATTTATAAGTCCATATGTAAATGTGTGAAAATGTAAGCATGTATGTATTTTCTTGTGTATATATTTTAGTGTATACGAATGCATGGGCCTATTTATGCATGTGCATATGCTTACACATATGCATACTTTACTAATGTGTTAATGTTGCAGTTTAAAAACTGTAGTGTAAAGCACCCTTCTGGCAAGACAGTGATGGAGTGAATGATGGTGAAAGTTTTTCTTTTTCGGGCCACCCTGCCTTGGTGGGAATCGGCCAGTGTGATAATATATATATATATATATATATATATATATATATATATATATATATATATATATATATATATATATATATATATATATATATATATATATATGGCTGCCAGTACAGTTAATCCAGCACACTCAACTATCATTCAACACTTGACCTCTCAAGTGGTCAACTACCTGCCATCACACACTCAGCGTTTAGAATCTTTACGTTCACACAATATTTTTTATAATGCCTGATAATAGTTGCAGCGGATATTTCAGCGGACTGTGAGTGGTACTTACTGTGGCCGCAACTGCTGCTCCAACTGGCTACTATCTGCTGGCTCCGGGGAATTTGAACTGAGAAGAATTAGGATAACTCTTAGTTTGTAAAATAAACTGCGTAAAATATTATTCCGTTTCCCACAAACTGCCCAGGTTAAATGTTTAAAAAATGAAAAGCGCTTTGGGGAGGGTAAAGGTTTGTATATTAATATATGAATATCGGTGAAAAGACACCAGAGTCAATGCATTCAAAGGTGTGTTTGTCTAAATATTTACTGATTACATGTTCACTTTTTATGGTGATCAGTGTATTGGTAAATACAGTTTTTATGACCCTTGTGCATTCTGCTCTTGTAACCTAAGACCTTAACAGGAACTAAAGGGTGCATAGATAGAAGAATGTATCAGTTACTGTATAAATACGAGAGGTATTTCTTTCATGCATTTACACAGGTGTGTGTGTATACAGAGAGACGTGTTTATCCCATGTATTTACTCCTAGAGATGTATATGCCCTTCAGGTTTGCGATTAGGTCATAATCCAAACATACGACAAATAAGAATAGTGAAATAAAGTTGGTAGAATTACCGACAATATGTAAAGTAAAAGGACACAAGTGCAACTAATGTGACATTTATTGTGGCAACGTTTCGCTCTCCAGGAGCTTTATCAAGCCATTACAAACAATACATGGACACAGAGGGTATATAAAGGCTCAGAGTGAGGTGAATACTAGTGAGGTACCATTTCGATGTTCACTAGTGGTAGTAGTAGTGGTAGTGACAAAAGTAATACAATATGGTAGAGCAATTAATTCGTACATGAGTAAAAGGATATAAAAGCTTTTACTTGGGTAACATAAAAATAGGTTGGACAAATATAAACTGGAATGAGGCAGCTTGTTTCAGTGTTCACTCTCTGTGCTTTGTGTAGTATAACAGGAGAGACTATGTGATGGCAGGGTTTACTGTTTTCAGGAGGATTCTTGCTAAGACTTCGGAGATGGTGAAGCTGCCGTTGTTTTGTTTAATTGTATTCGAAACAGCGATCAGTGCTGATTCGAGGCACTTGCGTCTGCGGAAATTAGTTTCTTTGATCACTAATTGGGCGTCTCTGAATTTCATGAGATGATTGGTGGAATTTCGGTGTTGTACACAGGCGTTGTTCAGGTTATCGTTCCTACATGCGTAAATGTGTTCATTGAGGCGGGTGTCGAGGTTTCTGGCTGTTTCACCTACGTAAATCTTGTCACAGCCTCCACAGGGTATAGTGTAAACTCCTGCATTGACTGGTTCGTGGTGCTTGGATTTTGTCCTGGTTATATCCTTTATTGAAGTGCTAGAAGCGATGGCGACTCTGGTGTTAGCTTGTGAAAGTGCTTTTGAGACGTTCAGTGCAACCTGACTGTTGGGAAGAATTATAACTTTGCTGGGAGTGGTGTTGATGCGTGGAGAATTTATGATCTGAAGAGCTCTTTTCTTGCAGTCTTTGGTGAAAAAAGAAGGAAAATGTAACTCTGTGAATGTTTGGTGAATGTATGTACATTCCTCGTCAAGAAACTCAGGACTACAAATTCGGTATGCTCTTAGGAAAAACCCGATGATGATGCCTCTTTTGGTCTTGGTATCTTGACTGGAATAGAAGTGTGTGAGATCATTTTTATTGGTGGGTTTCCGAAAAACTTGAAATCTTAGGTTGTTGTCTACTTTGTGAATGAGGAAGATTTCAAGATTATCGGAAACCCACCAATAAAAATGATCTCACACACTTCTATTCCAGTCAAGATACCAAGACCAAAAGAGGCATCATCATCGGGTTTTTCCTAAGAGCATACCGAATTTGTAGTCCTGAGTTTCTTGACGAGGAATGTACATACATTCACCAAACATTCACAGAGTTACATTTTCCTTCTTTTTTCATCAAAGACTGCAAGAAAAGAGCTCTTCAGATCATAAATTCTCCACGCATCAACACCACTCCCAGCAAAGTTATAATTCTTCCCAACAGTCAGGTTGCACTGAACGTCTCAAAAGCACTTTCACAAGCTAATACCAGAGTCGCCATCGCTTCTAGCACTTCAATAAAGGATATAACCAGGACAAAATCCAAGCACCACGAACCAGTCAATGCAGGAGTTTACACTATACCCTGTGGAGGCTGTGACAAGATTTACGTAGGTGAAACAGCCAGAAACCTCGACACCCGCCTCAATGAACACATTTTCGCATGTAGGAACGATAACCTGAACAACGCCTGTGTACAACACCGAAATTCCACCAATCATCTCATGAAATTCAGAGACGCCCAATTAGTGATCAAAGAAACTAATTTCCGCAGACGCAAGTGCCTCGAATCAGCACTGATCGCTGTTTCGAATACAATTAAACAAAACAACGGCAGCTTCACCATCTCCGAAGTCTTAGCAAGAATCCTCCTGAAAACAGTAAACCCTGCCATCACATAGTCTCTCCTGTTATACTACACAAAGCACAGAGAGTGAGCACTGAAGCAAGCTGCCTCATTCCAGTTTATATTTGTCCAACCTATTTTTATGTTACCCAAGTAATAGCTTTTATATCCTTTTACTCATGTACGAATTAATTGCTCTACCATATTGTATTACTTTTGTCACTACCACTACTACTACCACTAGTGAACATCGAAATGGTACCTCACTAGTATTCACCTCACTCTGAGCCTTTATATACCCTCTGTGTCCATGTATTGTTTGTAATGGCTTGATAAAGCTCCTGGAGAGCGAAACGTTGCCACAATAAATGTCACATTAGTTGCACTTGTGTCCTTTTACTTTACAAGAATAGTGAATATTGCAGCCAAGAACTGAAACCCCGGCTGCCCTGATGAGAGCCACTAGTATTAGCACAGTGGTTTATGTTAAGTTCAACTTTGTTCACACCAGGTCACATTAGTCTTGTAATTGCTGCGGAGACTGTAACCCTAAACCTTCTAGTTTTATTAAAAAAAATTTCGGTGGGGGGGGAAGGGGTCAGGAATTATTTCCAGCTGGCGCATATCAGGAAGGTTAAAAAAAGGCACAGTACAGTAACAGTTCATAAATAACCCCGTTACAAAATGCGATTTCTGTAGCAAATGCCAGAATACTAGAAGTCAATCTGTTGATACCTTTCTATGTATCTATTGTCTATTTGTGAGAGAAGGCAGCAAACCCACACATAAGAGGGCAAATTTGATATCTAGAGGGCAGAGAGACTTGTTTAGATTTTGAAGATTGGAAAAGTAGGGAAGGCAAAGGACAGATTTAATATGAGAGTGTTTGGGCGAGAAGGAAGTCCGTTTAGTAGGAGACTACACTCACATCCCGTACATATGAGACTGAAACTTTTGACGACGTTTCGGTTCGACTTGAACCATTAACTTCGTGCTTCTGTGACGAGTTAATGGTCCAAGCCGGACCGAAACGTCTCCTTAGGTTTCAGTCTCCTATGTGCAGGTTATATGTGTATTGTTCCAGTCACGGTATTGTGACTATTCAGTATGAGAGTTGGCAGAGTTGATGAAATCGGAAAGATAACATGGGCGAAAGAACGAGCTGCGAAGAGTGGAAATTTCAGAGTCGAAAAACTGAGGGTCATGGATGCGGAGATTATGCAGAAAGAGAGAAATAAAAACACTTTTCTTGATAGAGGGAGCATGTTGAAAAAAAAAAGTATATGCTCAATGCCACTGTACACAGGTTTGCGTTAAACGAAAAAAAAAATGAAACAGTCTTTCGTACAAAGGTAGACCTGAAATTCGAGGCAAGAGGTAAAGAGTTAAATTCTCATTTCTTGATAGAAGAAGCAATATATTTTAAAGGCGTAAACAAAAGGCTTAAAGGGATTATCTACAAAGACGTTTTCTACTAAACGGTGGAACAGTTTCGAGATACAAAGATTAGCAAGGATGAGGAAGAGAGGAGAGCCCATATCAACTTCAAAGGTTTAAGAATAAATTGACCTTGAAGTAAAAAGAGTCAACAGGAGAATAAAATTAAGTAAGATATTAATGGGAATAACACAGCTGCTAACAAAGGTCACAAAAACCAATATTTTTATCTAACATATTCAACTTCACACTGAGCATGTTTTTCCGAAATAAGAAATGAATCCCACTTAATATGAAAAGAATCCTACTAAATACGAACTGACTCCCACAAAATAAGAACACAGTTCCTCGAAACATGAACGTATCTCGCAAAATACGAATTAAATCTTCTCAAATGTAAAGAGAATCATTTAAAACATGAGCACAATTTCTCGAAATTTTAACACAATTCCCTGAAATTTTGAGAGATTTGTATAAAATGTGAGCCAAATTTTACGAAACATAATCTGAGTCAGACAAAATACTCGTATGAATCGAATCTAAATCAACTTCAGAGGAAAGGCTGCGTTAACCAAAAGTCAAAAGAGGACAGACAATAAGAAAAAGACAACAGATGATAGAGAACACCAGGCATTAATAATCCCATGAAAACTCAGGTGAAGATTCTTCCATCTGACTTCAAGGAAACAAGTGAAATATAATTATGAAAACTATTGATATGCTAATTTGTTATTTTCCATTAAGGCTAAAATTGCAACCTAATGTAACCTTAACTGACTCACGTAATCGTGATAACACGATTGCAAACAAACCATACCACGGGTGGGGTTAGAATCTGCGACGGTCTGGAGTTTTGAGACTCTCTGATCGCGGGTTCTAACCCCCACCCGTGGTATGGTTTGTTTGATAAACTTACGTTAAACAAGTAACTTAGTTTATCTAAACTATCTAATAGTTTAAGTCAATGCATTTAACTGTTTTCTTTTAAGAAGGGAGGAGATGAAAGAACACTTATCACGTGATCCGAAAGACAGGATATCTTCACTGATTTCACTTGCTTATTTCAACTGTTAAGCCATTTATCTGTTTGTCATTATACGTCATCCGTGGGATGACGTATAATGGCATAATCATATTCGAATCAAAATATGAGAGTGAGTCAACAATATGTATGTTCCTAGCAAGCATCGCTCTATTACTCTACCCTTATTATTTAATAAGGCATTCTGATGTCACAGAAGACACGTACAGACAATCATTGGTGGAAACGTTTCGCCACGGTTGGCTTCGTAGAACTGAAGAAGCCGCTCGTGGCAAAATGTTTCTCATCATATAAGTCATTAACTGTAAATAAGTATATTTTTCCACATCTTGTCGGTATCACTGTCATTTTTCAACACTGGCAAGAACCAGCGTTGTTTACGTCATCTCTTATCTACCCTTTCTATACTGCGAAGTATGTTGCTGTTACGGAGTAATCTGTCTTTATTTAATGCCTGTAATCACTGAAAAAAAATATTTTCTTATTGCAACGCCCATGGTATTGTCATTGGCTTTTGGAGAGTATTAAGCGTGAACCCAACGTTCCTTTGAAGAGACGCAGCCATGGAGTCAAGCAGTGGTTGTTCCCAGCCTCGCTTACAAAGCTGTGTTTTGGCTGGTGTAAGGTAGTATTTGGTCAATGGATGGAGTGGTTTATAAATGTAAGAAATGCTGCTGTGGTTCAGTACAGGAGTCAGTTTCTGGATAATGCTGAGACGCTAGTTGGTGTTTTGTGGAGTTGACCTGGTATACAGCTAGTCGCATGGAAGCCGCTTTAATTGGTATTTGTTTTCCCAGTGCCTCTCCAGTCGTGTAGTAACAGGTCATCTTTAAATAACAAAAAAAGGCATAATACCGTGACTGGAACGATACACAAATAACCCGCACATAGAAGAGAGGACCTTACGACGACGTTTCAGTCCGACTTTGACCGAAGGCCATCTTTCCAAAGTTCGTGAAGGGGTCAGAAATGTTGTATTAATATATTTTCAGTCATGATATATTAGCACAGTCAGCTAGAAATCTTTTGTGTTATCTTACTTGTAGCTGTTATAGTGTTATTGAACTTTTATTTTTATATTAATCTTGTTTGTGCATTACCTATCAATGTGAGCCGCCACCCAGCCGTAGTTGATTTTACTTTGTAACCTAACATACTCATTATATGATATGTTCCACCAGTTTAACACACTAGAGCCAAGTTATCATATAGTAACTACTAACTTAAAAGTTTTATATCGTTATCGTATTCCCTATTACAGTGACTTGAGAACCAGTAGACACCATCTTTCTTCATGGATCCTTTGCTTCAGCACCAGTATAAGTTTTGAGAGAATCTCTGGTCTTGCTCGAGCATATTTATGAGCTTAGTTAAGTAAGGATCCGGCACGAGTGCTGCAAGTTCATGTGTTGTTTTGATTATATTTGGGTGTGCGGTTTAAAAGAACAAGATACCAAGTCACGAAGCAAGAACCGACTCTTGTAATGCGTCACAATTCGATTGTGCTATCCAAAATAAGCAAATGCCAGGAGGAATATATACTCACTAAATTACCAAGATCTCTGGTATCGCATCAGAATTCCTTCCAGCGTAGAACTGACATTTTCCTGATCGCAACTGGAAAACTTCAACTCGGAAAATTTATGAGATCAGATTTCTATAGGCTCCCCTTTTCTGTCATAAAATATTTCTTTAATTCTAGTTTCATTGTCTAATTATGCAATAAACCATTGCTTCTGTAAATTAAAATTCGGTTTTTGACCCCTCGGTCAGCACACTCATAGCAGTTCAGTTTTTTAATTGGATAGTTCCGGCATTGAGGCTGACTTAATACTGAGTAATCACAATTTACATACTTGCTACCGTATATCTACAAGCCATAAAAACAAGTGTCCAAAATAAAGTTATTATTGCTTATTCTTATGGTGATTATGTTGGTCTTAGTTACGATAAAATTTGTAATTTAGTTAACCGCAGCCACTAAAATGTCCACCACAACCGTGGCGCAGCAAGCTGCTCGCCACTAACACGGACCGCTAATTCACACAGCATCCCAAATTATATCGTCGGGATGTAGATGCCTTATATCACACAGCGCCGGCCGGTCCAGGACTTCAGACGATGACTGACCACAACACAGAGGAGCCGGCCGGTCCAGGACTTCAGACGATGACTGACCACAACACAGAGGAGCCGGCCGGTCCAGGACTACAGACGATGACTGACCACAACACAGAGAAGCCGGCCGGTCCAGGACTACAGACGATGACTGACCACAACACAGAGAAGCCGGCCAGTCCAGGACTTCAGACGATGACTGACCACAACACACAGAGCGCCGGGCAGGCGCTTTAGGTGTTTTGGTGTGTTATAACACAAGAGTGTTATGGTGTAACACAAGACTGTTATGGTGTTGTGTTATAACACAAGAGTATCTGCAAGACAGGGTTCACGAAGAATGAAGTATATTTAGCTTTTTTCCGTCATCTTGTAGCCAACCTCCTGCAGTCAACCTCTTTCAGCCAACCTCTTCCAGTCAACCTCTTGCAGTCAACCTCGTCCCGAGCAAGCTCTGAATCGAATTCATTTAGTCAAACTCTTATAGAGAAACTCTTCCTGTCATTTTTTCTAAATAAACTCTTTCCGTCAAGCTCTGCCAGTTAGTCTTTTGAAAATAATCTTCCATTCACACTCTTTTAGTTTATCTGGTTCAGTAAAACTATTTCTCTAACGTTCTTGCATTTAAACTCTTCCAGTCAGTGTCTTTCTGTTTAACTTTTCCGGTCAAGCTCTTTTAGTTAATTTCTTTCAGTCAATGACTTTCAGATAAATTCTTCCAGCCAAGTTCGCTCAGTCACGCTCTTTCAGTCAGTCTCTTAGAGTCAAATTTTCAGTCAACTTCTTACAATAAAGCTCTTTTAGTCAAACTCTTCCACACAATATCTCTCGGTTAGAATCTTCTAGTAAGATCCATCAAACACTTAACTTAAGCTCTCTCGATTAACTTTTTTCCAACAAACGTTTTCCTGCAACCCTCTTCCAGTACACCTTTCCCAGTACTCATCTTCCAGTACAGCTCTCCCAGTACTCTTCTTCCAGTACACCTGTCATAGTACTCTTCTTCCAGTACACCTGTCATAGTACTCTTCTTCCAGTACACCTGTCATAGTACTCTTCTTCCAGTACACATCTCATAGTACTCTTCTTCCAGTACACCTCTCCCAGTACTCTTCTTCCAGTATACATCTCCCAGTATTCTTCTTCCAGTACACCTCTCCCAGTATTCATCTTCCATTACACCTCTCTCAGTATTCATCTTCCAGCACTCCTTTCCCAGTACTCTTCCAGTACACCTTTCCCAGTATTCGCCTTTCAGTACACCTCTCCCAGTACTTATCTTCCAGTACACCTGTCATAGTACTCTTCTTCCAGTACACCTCTCCCAGTACTCTTCTTCCAGTACACCTGTCATAGTACTCTTCTTCCAGTACACATCTCATAGTACTCTTCTTCCAGTACACCTCTCCCAGTACTCTTCTTCCAGTATACGTCTCCCAGTATTCTTCTTCCAGTACACCTCTCCCAGTATTCATCTTCCAGCACTCCTCTCCCAGTACTCTTCCAGTACATCTTTCCCAGTATTCGCCTTTCAGTACACTTCTCCCAGTACTTAACTTCCAGTACACCTCTCACAGTACTTATCTTCCAGTACACCTATCCCAGTATTCGTCTCTCAGTACACCTCTCCCAGTACTTATCTTCCAGTACACCTCTTCCAGTACTCTTCTTCCAGTACACCTCTCCCAGTATTCATCTTCCAGTACACCTATCCCAGTATTCATCTTCCAGCACTTCTCTCCCAGTACTCTTCCAGTACACTTTTCCCAGTATTCGCCTTTCAGTACACTTCTCCCAGTACTTATCTTCCAGTACTCTCACAGTACTCTTCCAGTACACCTATCCCAGTATTCGTCTCTCAGTACACCTCTCCCAGTACTTATCTTACAGTACACCTCTCAGAGTACTCTTCTTCCAGTTCACCTCTCCCAGTACTCTTCCAGTACACCTCTTCTAGTACTCTTCTTCCGGTACACCTCTCCCAGTACTCTTCTTCCGGTACACCTCTCCCAGTACTCTTCCAGCACACCTCTCCCAGTACTATTCTTCCAGTACACCTCTCCCAGTACTATTCTTCCAGTACACCTCTCCCAGTACTATTCTTCCAGCACACCTCTCCCAGTACTATTCTTCCAGCACACCTCTCCCAATACTATTCTTCCAGCACACCTCTCCCAGTACTCTTCTTCCAGTACACCTCTCCCAGTACTCTTCTTCCAGTACACCTCTCCCAGTACTATTCTTCCAGTACACCTCTCCCAGTACTATTCTTCCAGTACACCTCTCCCAGTACTATTCTTCCAGCACACCTCTCCCAGTACTATTCTTCCAGCACACCTTTCCCAGTACTCTTCTTCCAGTACACCTTTCCCAGTACTCTTCTTCCAGTACACCTTTCCCAGTACTCTTCTTCCAGTACACCTCTCCCAGTACTCTTCTTCCAGCACACCTCTCCCAATACTCTTCTTCCAGTACACCTCTCCCAGTACTCTTCTTCCAGTACACCTCTCCCAGTACTCTTCTTCCAGCACACCTCTCCCAGTACTCTTTTTATAGTACACCTCTCCCAGTTCTCTTCTTCCAGCACACCTCTCCCAGTACTATTCTTCCAGTACACCTCTCCCAGTACTATTCTTCCAGTACACCTCTCCCAGTACTATTCTTCCAGCACACCTCTCCCAGTACTATTCTTCCAGCACACCTCTCCCAGTACTATTCTTCCAGCACACCTCTCCCAGTACTCTTCTTCCAGTACACCTCTCCCAGTACTCTTCTTCCAGCACACCTCTCCCAGTTCTCTTCTTCCAGTACACCTCTCCCAGTACTCTTCTTCCAGCACACCTCTCCCAGTTCTCTTCTTCCAGTACACCTCTCCCAGTTCTCTTCTTCCAGTACACCTCTCCCAGTTCTCTTCTTCCAGCACACCTCTCCCAGTTCTCTTCTTCCAGCACACCTCTCCCAGTTCTCTTCTTCCAGCACACCTCTCCCAGTTCTCTTCTTCCAGCACACCTCTCCCAGTTCTCTTCTTCCAGCACACCTCTCCCAGTTCTCTTCTTCCAGCACACCTCTCCCAGTTCTCTTCTTCCAGCACACCTCTCCCAGTTCTCTTCTTCCAGCACACCTCTCCCAGTTCTCTTCTTCCAGCACACCTCTCCCAGTTCTCTTCTTCCAGCACACCTCTCCCAGTTCTCTTCTTCCAGCACACCTCTCCCAGTTCTCTTCTTCCAGCACACCTTTCCCAGTACTCTTCTTCCAGTACACCTCTCCCAGTTCTCTTCTTCCAGCACACCTCTCCCAGTTCTCTTCTTCCAGCACACCTTTCCCAGTACTCTTCTTCCAGCACACCTCTCCCAGTTCTCTTCTTCCAGCACACCTCTCCCAGTTCTCTTCTTCCAGCACACCTCTCCCAGTTCTCTTCTTCCAGCACACCTCTCCCAGTTCTCTTCTTCCAGCACACCTCTCCCAGTTCTCTTCTTCCAGTACACCTCTCCCAGTACTCTTCTTCCAGCACACCTCTCCCAGTTCTCTTCTTCCAGTACACCTCTCCCAGTACTCTTCTTCCAGCACACCTCTCCCAGTTCTCTTCTTCCAGCACACCTCTCCCAGTTCTCTTCTTCCAGCACACCTCTCCCAGTTCTCTTCTTCCAGTACACCTCTCCCAGTTCTCTTCTTCCAGTACACCTCTCCCAGTACTCTTCTTCCAGTACACCTCTCCCAGTTCTCTTCTTCCAGTACACCTCTCCCAGTTCTCTTCTTCCAGTACACCTCTCCCAGTACTCTTCTTCCAGTACACCTCTCCCAGTACTCTTCTTCCAGTACACCTCTCCCAGTACTCTTCTTCCAGCACACCTCTCCCAGTACTCTTCTTCCAGTACACCTCTCCCAGTACTCTTCTTCCAGCACACCTCTCCCAGTACTCTTCTTCCAGTACACCTCTCCCAGTACTCTTCTTCCAGTACACCTCTCCCAGTACTCTTCTTCCAGTACACCTCTCCCAGTACTCTTCTTCCAGCACACCTCTCCCAGTACTCTTCTTCCAGCACACCTCTCCCAGTACTCTTCTTCCAGTACACCTCTCCCAGTACTCTTCTTCCAGTACACCTCTCCCAGTACTCTTCTTCCAGCACACCTCTCCCAGTACTCTTCTTCCAGCACACCTCTCCCAGTACTCTTCTTCCAGTACACCTCTCCCAGTACTCTTCTTCCAGCACACCTCTCCCAGTACTCTTCTTCCAGTACACCTCTCCCAGTACTCTTCTTCCAGCACACCTCTCCCAGTACTCTTCTTCCAGCACACCTCTCCCAGTACTCTTCTTCCAGTACTGTTATTCCAGCCAACAAAATATTTTGTTCGCTTTTAAGAGAGAGAAAAATTATCCAAAAGAATTTTTTTTGTATTTGGTTGTATATCACAAACAAGATTAACTACAACAACTACATTGGTAATACAGTACATGCAACACTCACTACAACAATTTACTTTAGTAATACAGTACATACAGCGTTCACTACATCAAGTCAGCAATTATTCATCTATTCAAAATTATTTCTAAACATATCTATACTAAATTAAAAAAAGAAATATCTCCTGTAAGTTTGCAAATATCATCATCATTATAACCAAGATAATCATCACGTTTCTCCTCAGCTTTTCGAAACTCATCATCACCCCGTCCACCACAACCATCACCACGTTCACTGTTATGACCACTGTTACATCTACCACCACACCCACACTCATAATCATTATTACTACCTTCAAGGCATTATACCACCACCAACAGTGCTACTACCATCACTACCACTTCCTGCACCTCTGCTACCACTATTACTAAACACATTTTCGCTCCTTTTTAATTCTACTTCCAGCTACATTGTTTATCAACAATAAACTTGAGACAGCCTATTCAAATCGATCTCACACTTTCAATAAAATTGAACTTATTATCCAGTTGTACAAGCAAACTGTTTGTTTTCAAATAATTTTGAAGTACTGATCATGAATCTGAACTTGTTTAGTCTCCATCACGTTAAGTTTTTTAATCTTTTGATAAATATTTTGGCTGAGGTTGAAGAACCATTTGAAAGAAGCTGCCTAACAATCATAGGCATTATTATCATGGCGAAACTATTTCTTAACGTAAAATCATTATATATATATATATATATATATATATATATATATATATATATATATATATATATATATATATATATATAAATGGGAAGTACAATGCCTGCACTTTAAAGGAGGGGTTTGGGATATTGGCAGTTTGGAGGGATAATGCCGTGTATCTTTATACGTATATACTTCTAAACTGTTGTATTTTGAGCACCTCTACAAAAACAGTGATTATGTGTGAGTGTGGTGAAAGTGTTGAATGATGATGAAAGTACTTTCTTTTCGGGGATTTTCTTTCTTTTTGGGTCACCCTGCCTCGGTGGGAGACGGGCGACTTGTTAAAAAAAAATATGTATATATATGTATATATATAAATTTTTTATTTTATTATCACACTGGCCGATTCCCACCAAGGCAGGGTGGCCCGAAAATGAAAAACTTTCACCATCATTCACTCCATCACTGTCTTGCCAGAAGGGTGCTTTACACTACAGTTTTTAAACTGCAACATTAACACCCCTCCTTCAGAGTGCAGGCACTGTACTTCCCATCTCCAGGACTCAAGTCCGGCCTGCCGGTTTCCCTGAATCCCTTCATAAATGTTACTTTGCTCACACTCCAACAGCACGTCAAGTATTAAAAACCATTTGTCTCCATTCACTCCTATCAAACACGCTCACGCATGCCTGCTGGAAGTCCAAGCCCCTCGCACACAAAACCTCCTTTACCCCCTCCCTCCAACCCTTCCTAGGCCGACCCCTACCCCGCCTTCCTTCCACTACAGACTGATACACTCTTGAAGTTATTCTGTTTCGCTCCATTCTCTCTACATGTCCGAACCACCTCAACAACCCTTCCTCAGCCCTCTGGACAACAGTTTTGGTAATCCCGCACCTCCTCCTAACTTCCAAACTACGAATTCTCTGCATTATATTCACACCACACATTGCCCTCAGACATGACATCTCCACTGCCTCCAGCCTTCTCCTCGCTGCAACATTCATCACCCATGCTTCACACCCATATAAGAGCATTGGTAAAACTATACTCTCATACTCTCATACAACACTGCGACTAGGCAAGGATTCGATCCCATATTGTTTTGGCCCGCCTCATGGCGAACGAAAGCCACATGACGCTCTAACCTACAGGACCACCAAATCCGGTAGCAGGGACGATCATATGTGATGCACTATGATTCACATGGCCATTTAAAGTCGTTTCCTTGAACCTTTAATCGCCGTTTTTGACATAGGCCAAACATCTGGTGATGTTGGCCATCTTAGTACTGTCCCATTAAGACGTATCGATCAGGTGACATTCCCAACACATCATCGACCTAGCGCCTCCTGTACTTGACATCTCTTCCTATATACACTCTAAATTTTCTCTTGTCCTGTATTGGAGGACTGACACAACACTCAGTGAGTGAAACGTTTCTTAATATGTCCTTGTGTTAAACAACTGTTTTCGTTCCCTTCCATTAACAGCACTTGCTAAAATCCTTAACCTAAATAAAGCTTGTTGAGAAATCCTAAGAAAATTATGTAGAAGTTAATATTTTTTGTTTTTTTGTTTTTTTGTGATTCAAGTATGGATGTGATTTCTGCTGATTGAATTTTGGCAAACTTATGCGTTTGTTATTCTACTTATGCAAATAAATTGAATAACTAATTCGAGAAGAGGTTAGAGTTTTCATAATTATTCAGTGTGGTACATGCTGCCATTTTCCTTTATAGCTGGATAGTTTTTTTTTTAGGAAGATTTAAAACGCGATATTTAAGACTTAAATTTTCTTCCAGACTATTACAGAATCAAATGCGGTAAATTTCAGTTTTTTAAGCGTACATTTTGCACGTGCAATAATTCTTTACGGTTTATCACTATGCCATTTTTTTTTTTTTTAGCTTGAGACGCATGTGTTGTCGACTTCTTGAGGGTAATAGTTGTAATGACAGTGTTCCGTAATAATCTTTCCTGTATGTACCGACGCTATCATTTCTCAAGATATAATATTATTATATTAGGACTTTCACGAAGGTGCTTTTATTGTCCCAACCATTCTTCAAAAATCCCTGAATAAGTTCTAATTATGTCGAGTTCCGAATACACGTAGGTTGTTATTAGGAGCACATGCACACACTTATTACGAACACACGCACATTGCTATTAGTTACCAATAATTCGGATATTAAAACATCTTAGCAGAGAGTAACTATAATTTATGAAATGAGACAAATTACTGTTGGAAGATTGAAATTTCATATACAGCTATAATTCCCAAAATGCTTTTGTTGTAAACTGGTGCGAGTAGCGATAAGGTCCTTACATATATGACGCCGGTAAGAGAATGGATTAGGTCCAGTTCAGGTGACTGCAACTTCATAAGGATGATAAAAGGTGCTAAAATCATGCAATATTATGTATTACTCTATGATGACTGTTTATGTTTATGTGAATCACTAACACCGTAGTGGAGTTCAAGATAACGATCAAACAATGGTGTCTTTTGTTTCATGAGGTTAACAGTCAGAAAGTGTGTCATGTCTTCAAGAAGAAATGTAGCCAGATAGGGAAGCGGCTGATTTGGCCTCAGCTTACTATGGTATAAAAGCGGTCGCTGCTTCACTGAGAGTAGAGGGAGCCAGGTATATAAATGATAGCCATGACCCCTAGTGGAAGGGTAGTTAGGTATAAATAGGAGTTTCATTGTTCACAGAATGACTACCAGAATTATTCTGATTTTCTTCTTCTTTTTCCAAGGTTTTCGTTTATAACTTGCACTAACTCATCCAATCAGCTTCAGATTTTCAATGTTTGTTTATTGTAACTAAGGGAAGTTTCAAGCAGCTAGTGATATATGCAGATGTCCTTTGATCAGTTTTATAGACGAAAACACAACTTTGGTTTCTGTGAAATCACTAGAGAAAACTTCTGCTAATTAACGTATCCTACTACAAAGAAGAGTGCCTGTGTTACTAGTAGGCATAGGTGCTAAACTTACCAATTTTATATTTAAAATGGTATGTAATAACTTTGCATCAAATTATTTGCAAATGTCTTTATTTCTGAATGGCCTGAATCTTTAAAGGCTGATGAATCTAATTTCTCTTATAGTTCGTGTTAAGTTTAGGCTAAACGAATTTGAATTTGTTACTTTACGAACACACTGAAAACATTTCCAATCATTGGTTTTCGAACTATAACCGGTGAATGCCTTTCCGATTGGATTTAAATTTTTAGCACTGATATATTTGGGTTTGACGAAGACCTCGCAATGGTTTTGCTATGTTTATCAACTTATCAATTTTATTAAGTAAATGGTGATTTTAATATCCATACAAGAAGAGAATGTTTTATTTGATAAACGTCAATTTTGTAAACAAGTGCCCCTCAACTTTAATACCTTATTTATAGTGTAAGATTCCGGGTGGTTTAGGACTGTATTGGTTTCAATTTGTCAATTTTATTAAAAAGTGCTATATTTCCATTTCAGGACTATATCTTGACCACGTCTCAATATATCTTCTTCACTGCGGTGCATCTAGAAGGACCTTACATTGTTATCAGTCATAGGGGCTAATTGCCCTATTCTATTTTAACCCTTGAAATTGGAAAAATCTTAAGTCTGACAGACTTGAACTCTCATTTTCCTAAACTAAAAGCATATTAAAATTACTTCTTACGTATTTGAAGAGAATTTAAAAAAGAATATCTAGGGAAAAAATGAAAACTCGCGTTTTTGCGGCGTTAGAAAATCGATCATACCCAGGTTCAGTTTCCATCTTACATAGTGGGAGGATCGGATTATTGTTGGAATGTGTAAGAGTTAATTTGTAAATTTTATTTACAGATTTATAAATTCAAATTTGTAAATCTTATTTGCAGATTTATAATTAAAAATTTGTAAATTTTATTTACAAATTTATAAATTCAATTTTCTAAATTTTATTTACAAATTTATAAATTCAAATTTTTAAATTTTATTTACAAATTTATAAATTCAAATTTGTAAATTTTATTTACAAATTTATAAATTCAAATTAGTAAATTCTATTTACAAATACATATATAAATTCAAATTTGTAAATTTTATCTACAAATTTCAATATTTTTATAAGATACATTGGTAATATATTTTTTATTTTCTTCAAACTTTCAGCTATTGTGTATTTTCCTCAAAGGACAGTTCGAAACGCTAGTGGGCTGTGAAAGTTCCAATTGGCAAATTCAATAAACACACTAGAACATTAGTTTCCATATGATAACTGGAAAATGTCTCGTCTGATAGGTTTCAAACTTTCAAAGCTGGTGTTTCGTTAGAGAAATTGAGTTACCGGTTTCCATGTGACAACATATTGATGGTAGTACTGACTGGCTTCAAACCATCAGTGTTGATGCACATGACATAGAAGCTTTGGATTGTGACACTTACTGTCCGTCTTAACGGTACTGATGTACAGCTCCTGGGCCTTATGAAGATGCTCAACTACTTGTGCCAGACTTCTTGAGCGTGTTGACTGCCAGCTCCTGGACCTCTCAGGGGGTTAAGCTATGTCACCTAGGTCTCTTATTGAAATTTAGCTGACTCTCTCTCTCTTGAAGGATTGGATATACTGTATAAATACTGTGCCTCTTGCGTGCAATGAGGTATAAAGGGCTGTGTTTGCGAAATATAGGAGATAACCTTCTGAGTTCAGTCAGCGACAGAAACGCATCACTTTATACAAGAAGGTACGAAAAACGCCAGTCGTCTCTTGTTATTTCAAGCACACGTAACACTCTAAATAATATGCTCCATTTTTAGTATTTTTCCCCACTCTTTTGCCTTCAATACCTGTCTAAAAAAAGTTTCTCAGTCTTTGTTATTGTGCGACTGCTAACATTTATATCCTTTTTTCTTCGTCAATAAGCGTTCAGCAACTTAACACCAACAATCTAGCAAAGCGCTGGTTTGGTAATAGAGTTGTGGGTGAGTGGAACAAACTCCCGAGTGGCGTCTTTGAAGCTAAAACGTTGTGAATTTTTAAAAATAGGAGCAGCATATACATGAATGGATGTGAGCGGGAGTGAGTTAGACTTAACTAGCTTGGGCCAGCAGGCCTGCTCTAGAGCTCTTTTCTTATGCTCTTAACACTGCGGCAATGGTTCGAGTCCAACTTTAACAGTGAGAGCGAGGTTATCAAAATTTAAGCAGGAATGATGTGACCCACACTGCCCGAGATATGCCGTACTTTTATTTTGCTGATGGCGATTAACCAAGAGTAACGTAGCGTAGAATAAACTAACGAACTCTAACATAATCTAAAATAATTAATATTTTCTGAAACCGAGGTATTGCAAACGCTTGGGATATTGAACATTTTATTTGAAAGACAAGTTGAGTACTGATATAAGATTTTCACAAGAATTAGAAACATTTATTCCTACGACAGTGACGACCTGAACAAAAATACATAATTTCAAGGGAAGGGAGGGTAAAAGTATTAGCAAAATATTAAAAAAATAATTTGAATGTAACAGCTACATGATTATTAACTACGAGTATACTAGTAATAACTTTCCACCTTTTCTGTACTCTTTAGCTCTCTTCACTAACTGGTATATACTGAGTCTGGCTTTGGCATGACCAGGAAACCCAATGCAATCCTTTATTGCTGTGTAACAGTATTTGAGGACTGGCCACCTACTGAGGTACTATAAAATTGTGCTTATTTTCCCTTAGCGTCTTGCTGGCTTTTGGCTTTGGTTCCCAACGTTGACAAAATTTGCAGCAAGTCATTCTGGACATATGTTGCTAATAATTCTGTATACATAAATGAGCTTCAGCTGCCTTACACTAGCTGCCATATTAAGTATTTCCAGTTTTCGTACTTCATCCTGACCTCTAAGCTGTCTTTGACACATGTCAGGATTAATCTTACTGTAATATTCTGGATAATTTGTTGTCCTGTTTTGTTAAAGCAGAGTGCCATGAACAACAAGAATAATCGACATGATAATGGATAAGATCCAGACATAGGGTCCTGCGCGTCTGAGCAGGTAGGCACTGTACGTGTCTATAGAAGAAATTTTAAGCTAGCATAGGCTTATTTTTACCAGTGTTCACTATCAGTTCTCATACATGCATCAGATATTTCACTAAGGTACAGTAGTGATAGGCTACCTGATATACAGTAGAATAAATTTATTTACCCTTTTCAGTTCAATTTTTAAGCCAAATAGTATCTATCGCTTCTGTTTTTTTCCATAGTGTAGCGATAATTTCTTGCCTATAAACAATTTTCTTCAAAACTTTAGTTCAAGTTCTATTACTTTAGCTATATGTCCGTTAGGCTTTTACCCGAGACCAGAAGAGCACTGTCATCTGCATATATGAGTTTGCATTTCACACTAAATGACATGTCATTTACATAACTCAGAAATACCAGGGGAGCGAAAATACTTCCCTGTGGAGCTCCACATGTTGTCAGCATAGGTCCTGACTCGGTATTATGGACTTTGACAACTTGTTTCCTATTGTTCGGGCAACAGCGTGTAGATTCTTGTATACTATGGTTCACTTTCTTCAGTGCTTATTCCACATATGTGAGAGTCCCTTATAGCATTTAGTCCGCAGTTAATCCATCAGATTAATGAAGGAGGTTTCAGTTGAGTTAGATTTGATTGTTAACTATGGGGGATGTTACTGTTATTTCCATATTTAACTGCCTGGTAATATACTGCTTTGACTTGAAATTTCAGTATCACGCTCAGTACGCTACCATGACCTGCATCTTATTGAAAATGAGTGACGGTCGCCTCCATGAGCTCATCCGACACTATATTGGTGGTCACAGATAAATTTATTATGCATGCTACTGGGACTGACAATTTGAAGGAACTGCATTTTAGGAATTTGGATGGAATGTTATCAGGTCTGATTCCATTTGGTTGGGTTTAACTTAACCCTTTTTTTCACAAATTCGAAAGATGTACCTAATAGCATGAAATTAACTGGGGTGATGCCTATTGTGCTGTAATAGGTTTTAAACTCAATTGGGGGTCAGTGTTGAATTATTTGATAGGATCTGGCAGTTTACTGACTAATGATAAAACAACATGAATTAAAACAATCTGCTACTTTAGCAGTTATGAATCGTTATGAATCCTAATTGCAGTGTTAGATCTACTGGTTGATGGCTATACCCAAGTGCCTCTGAATGTTGCCAGAGCTTTCTTGGATAGCTCCTGTACCCTTAAGCAATAGAGTAGTAGTGCATTGCCTTTGCTCCTTTTATTAGCGCCTATACGTTGTTCCTCATCCTGTGAAATTAATTTAGCACTGTATCCTCCTAGCACTTTGCTGTAAACTTTTTAAGTAGCTGATTGTCCTTTTCAACTATTACTGCCCTTTTTATTAAATACTCTATTGCCCAACTTTATTGTTGCCCAATTTTATTTTATACTTTATTGCCCAATTTTATTGTAAACTTTTCATTATTGCCCAATTTTATTTCATACTTTATTACTCAATATTACTTTAATGCTTTTATTATTGCCCTATTTTATTTTTAGATTTTATTACTCAATTTTATTATAAACTTTTTATTATTGCATTATTCTATTTTAGACTTTATTACCCAACTTTATTTTATACTTTTCTTAACCTATTGTTGCCAAATTTTCAAGCTCGTATATTCAACTCCAACTTTTTTGTTATCCTGTGTACCTGTGTACCTGCGTACCAGTGTACCTGCGCACCATCTTACTATCATAGTACAATCAAATCATTGCCATTTCTTATACTTGTGCTACCTTAATTTGTGATGTTATTTTATCAATTCATATCTAGTTACACTTTAGTTCATGAAAACGACTTAGTGCAATTACAAGTGAGAATCTGGTGATATTTTTAATTTTTATTTTTATATTATTAGATTACACCGAGTTGTACTTTAGTTTATTCTAGCGCAATACATAGATAACATCAAATTTCATTATGTTTATTAGTGAATATAATCTATATGACCAATGTACATTAGATATTCCCTAGCTCCTTCATTTTTTAGCTTTAGAATATTTACATTGTCTTTTTCTTAACTCTAGCTATAGATTCACTATAAATCTTATGATTACAAACATTGATCCTGGTACCAACCTTTTATTAAATGACTCAAATGATTCTAACAGCAACTGTAATTACTACACAGAACAAGCAAAGGCACTTCTCATAGTCAACAACAACATAATTGTTTTTAACTACAATGTTAGATCTTTAAGTAAACATTACAATGACCTCATAGCATTACTAAATTCCCTGCATGCCATTAAGTCCAGCATTACTCTCACCGAAACCTGGCTAAAGCCAGACACTACAGATGTCTATGCCATTCCTGGTTACACAGCCATACGCAACTGTAGGCCAGACCAGCAAGGAGGTGGCACAGCTATATACTACTAAGACCAGCATGAATGTATCACTAATACTTGCACAAGGGATGAACATGGGGGAATATATAATAGCTAAATTCAAATCCAAATGCCTACTAAAACCTCTCACAGTGATAAACATCTACAAAGTACCTCAGTTAAATATCAGCTGATTTAGTGAAATACTAGGAAGCATGATAACTGATGCACACAGGAACAAAGATCACTTACTACTCCCAGGAGACTTCAGTATAAATCTCCTGCAAGACCAGGACCTACATGTAACTGAAGTCGCAAACACTACGAGCAACTGCTTGTTGCTACCAACAGTAACAAAACCTACAAGAATCTCTGAGAATAGAGTTTCCCTATTAGACCACATCTGGACCAACACCATATCCCCTTTAAAATCAGGAATAATCACAGATGACACCACAGACCACTACCGTACCTTTCTCATAACCAATCTAGGTAAATTATCCCAAGACACTACCCACGTTACCTTCAGACTTCATAATGAGACAGCCATCAATAACTTCACAACAGCCATCAATAACTTCACAACAGCAGTGATAGGGGCAAACTGAGCTAGAAATCTATACGGATACTGAGGAATGTATTAATAATTTTCTAAAAAAGACCTAATACCTCTATAACAAGCACTGCCCTAAAAATACTAAACAGATCACAGCTAAGAGATTGAACAGTCATTGGCTAACACCCAGCATCCTCAAATCCATAAATATAAAGCATATATATGAAAAACAGGACAGGATGGGTCAAATAACCAGGGACCAAACAAAACGTTACTCATTAATCCTAACCAGCCTGATAAGGGCAAAAAAATTGTATTATGAGAACAGATTATCCAACTTAAAAGATATAAAAAAATACCTGGAAACCCCTATCTGAAACTCTAGGAACAAAAAAAATATCAGGAAACAGAACAACCAAACTAACAAAACCAGACGAACCCCCCCCCTCCCACCGACTGAAACAGCAAACAGATTCGATGTTTTCTTCTCCATCATAGGAAAAAACCTGGCGACTAAAATCCCAAGCTCAAACACCCCACCTAATGACTACCTCACTGTCACCTACCCGAACACACTGTTCCTAGCTCCGACCAACCCAACAGAAGTCTCACTTATTATCAACACACTAAAGTCAGTGTTGGGCCCCCTGCTGTTCACAATCTACATAAACGACATAGATGAGGGCATAAAGAGCGACATCGGCAAGTTTGCCGATGACACCAAAATAGGCCGTCGAATTCATTCTGATGAGGACATTCGAGCACTCCAGGAAGATTTGAATAGACTAATGCAGTGGTCGAAGAAGTGGCAGATGCAGTTTAATATAGACAAATGCAAAGTTCTAAATGTTGGACAGGACAATAACCATGCCACATATAAACTAAATAATGTAGATCTTAATATTACGGATTGCGAAAAAGATTTAGGAGTTCTGGTTAGCAGTAATCTGAAACCAAGACAACAGTGCATAAGTGTTCGCAATAAAGCTAATAGAATCCTTGGCTTCGTATCAAGAAGCATAAATAATAGGAGTCCTCAGATTGTTCTTCAACTCTATACATCCTTGGTTAGGCCTCATTTAGATTATGCTGCACAGTTTTGGTCACCGTATTACAGAATGGATATAAATGCTCTGGAAAATGTACAAAGTAGGATGACAAAGTTGGTCCCATGTATCAGAAACCTTGGTTTAGAAAGACACGTAAGCAAACACTGTGACATATTTATTAGAAAACGTTTCGGTCCTGGGACCTTGACCACTTAGAGGTGTGGGGCTGCGTTTCGTAGTGAGGTCTTTGATAGATGATGTGTTTATGGTGGAAACGTTGATGTTACTCATAGCAAGTGCCCGGCGAGTATTCGTGGCAACAACACCACATGGGAGTACTATGAACTGCTTAGGGGGCTAGGAGAGGACACTAAGAGAGGAGTCCTCATTGGCTTCTTCTTGAGAGCTCTTCGCATCTCCAGCCCTTGTTTTCTAGAAGAAGAATGCACTTACATAACACAAGCCTTTACACGTCTTCAGTTCCCATCTTTCTTCATCCGAGATTGCAGACTTAAGGCACAAGCTATTCTCAACAAACCGCCCATGGAACAGCCCCCTAAGCAGTTCATAGTACTCCCATGTGGTGATGTTGCCACGAATACTCGCCGTGCACTTGCTATGAGTAACATCAACGTTTCCACCATAAACACATCATCTATCAAAGACCTCACTACGAAACGCAGCCCCACACCTCTAACTTCTACAGCAGGCGTCTACACTATCCCTTGTGGGTTCTGTCCCAAGAAATATGTAGGCGAGACAGGCAGAGATCTTGCAGTCCGCTTGAATGAGCATCGAAATGCCTCTAACAGAGACGATGTAAGGTACGCCTGTGTCCTCCACAGAGACTCCACGGGACATTTGATGAACTGGAATGAGGCACAACTCGTTCTCACCGAACCAGACCTCAGACGCCGACGGTGCCTAGAAGCCTCACTAATCGCCGTCACCGACACTATAGAACGCAACACTGGAAACTACAAAATTTCAAAAGCATTGGCATACATGATACTTAAGCACCACCAACCCAACAACACAGGAGTCACATGATTTCAGCGTCTACCCGTCCTCATCATAGGCAGAGGTTGTTTTGATAAGGACCTGCCTCGCATGGGCCAGTAGGCCTTCTACAGTGTTCCCCCATTCTTATGTTCTTATGTTCTTATGACATTCCTCAGGTCACGTGCGTCACACCTCACTCTCCGCCTATATATATAATGCCTTTTTACCTCTGTATGTTAGAAGTGATCAAGGTCCCAGGACCGAAACGTTTTCTAATTAAAATGTCATAGTGTTTGCTTACGTGTCTTTCTAAACCAACTTGTCGGTATTTATTACCAAGGCTTATACCATCAGAAACCTTCCCTATGAGGATAGACTAAGGGCCCTGAATCTGAACTCTCTAGAAAGACGTAGAATTAGGGGGGATATGATTGAGGTGTATAAATGGAAGACAGGAATAAATAAAGGGGATGTAAATAGTGTGCTGAAAATATCTAGCCTAGACAGGACTCGCAGCAATGGTTTTAAGTTGGAAAAATTCAGATTCAGGAAGGATATAGGAAAGTACTGGTTTGGTAATAGAGTTGTGGATGAGTGGAACAAACTCCCAAGTACAGTTATAGAGGCCAGAACGTTGTGTAGCTTTAAAAATAGGTTGGATAAATACATGAGTGGATGTGGGTGGGTGTGAGTTGGACCTGATAGCTTGTGCTACCAGGTCGGTTGCCGTGTTCCTCCCTTAAGTCAATGTGACCTGACCTGACTAGGTTGGGTGCATTGGCTTAAGCCGGTAGGAGACTTGGACCTGCCTCGCATGGGCCAGTAGACCTTCTGCAGTGTTCCTTCGTTCTTATGTTCTTAGGAGATTGAAATACCTTACCACCCTTTATATACAAAAAAGCTTCACAAGTGCTGCCACCAATCATTGCAACACTCTCTAACAACTCCATCGAATCCTCTACTTTCCCCACAGTTCTCAAAATAGCGAGGGTCACCCCGGTACATAAAGGAGGAGATCAAGCAGACTTGAATAACTATAGGCCAATATCCAACTTACACCCTCTCTCTAAAATCTTTGAAAAATTAATTCACAAGCGAATCTATTCCTACCTCATCTCCCACAGCATACTCAACCCCTGTCAGTTTGGGCTCAGCCCTAATAAAAATACGAATGATGATATACACATGCTAGAACAAATATACACTGCACTCGAGAAAAAAGAAGTCCCATTGGGAATCTTCATTGATTTATGTAAAGCTTTTGACACAGTTGACCATGATTTGTTGCACATAAAATTATCACACTATGGTATAAGAGGGCACTCCCTAAACTCCCTAAAATCATGCCTTAGCAATAGGGGCCAATATGTGTACACAAATGGAGCAAACTCTTCCACACAGCCAATTACAGTTGGTGTCCCACAGGGAAGTGTCCTTGGCCCTCTTCTTTCTCATTTACATAAACGACCTACCAAATGCATCGCAACTACTCAAACCCACACTATTTGCAGATGACACATACGTTTTCTCTCATCCAAGCCCAGCCCAGTCATACTAGCCAATACTGTAAATACTGAAGTACAGAAAATACCTACCTGGATGATGATTAACAAACTTACTCTCAATATTGACAAAACCTACTTCATTCAGTATAGGAACAGAACTACAGATGTTCCACTTAACATAATGATAAACGGTTCACCTATCACAAAACCCACAGAGGGTAAATTCTTAGGAATCCACCTTGATAATAGACTCAAATTCCAAACACCTGTACACAAATTTTCCAAGAAAATCTCCAAGACCGTAGGCATACTATCGAAGATACGATACTATGTTCCACAGTCAGCCCTCCTGGCCCTATATCATTCATTTACCCCTATCTCACCTATGGAATCTGTGCATGGGGCTCAACAGCAATAAATCATCTCAGACCATTAATTACCCAAGAAAAGGCTGCAGTCAGAATGATAAATTCCCACTCCAGGCAGCATACTCCACCAATGTTCAAAACTCTAAACTTACTGTACAAAACATCCATACTTATTATTGTGCCTACTACATACATAGGACAATAAACCCAGATATAAACCCTCTCTAACTTCTCCTTACCAACCTCATCAGAACTAATGACCATAACACAAGGCACAGACCACTCTTTGATGTTCCCCGTGTCCATTTCACACTATGTAAAAAGTCAATGTACATAAAAGGCCCAAAAATTTGGAATTCATTACCTGTGAATACAAAAGAAACACTGTTTATCAATTAAAGATTCTTTTTTTAGAAACACTTACTCAACTGTATTTCATAAATGTATAACCCGTGACCTTTTCAAACTATGTTTTTAATTGTAATGCTACAAATTTGTACAACTATAATGCTTCATAATTGGAATGTTCAAATATCATTGTTTAAAATACTCAGTTGTACTTCATATTGTAATCTGTTTACCGTAATTTTTACCACTGAATATCATTGCTTAGTTAATCTCAAGTTAATTTTAAGCCTGCCCATAATGCTCTGCATACAAGGGGCTTTTGGCATGTACACCTTCCTACTATAATTCCTTGTACAAATATGTATCAAGTCCAAATAAAAATTATTATTATTATTATTATTATTATTATTATTATTATTATTATTATTATTATTATTATTAATCTTGCCTGTAATCTAGGGTTCGGTTCCTCTTTTTATCCAAACATTCTTTATAGGCTCAATATCATCCAGGAAGCAGGAAATATAATTCAGAATTTTTCACAGGAACCATTTACATATGTGCAACTTATTATTGCTCTCCATCCATAGTTTAACAGCCTACTTGTCAGCGTTTGTTTACTGTAAATTCTAGTTGCTCTCACTCTTGCTATCCTATGTAGGCCTATCCGTTCTCTAATGACTTTTCTAGAGAGTAGGTGATAAAGTCACTCAGACATGTGAGGATGATGCCTGATAACATTCTCAGAGCAGTTACACATTCTGTGATTAAGCGTAGTGGTGGCAGAGAACTGAAAATTTCACTGTAACGTCGACCTCAAGATAAATGTTGTTATATATTGAATTCATTATTTCCTGTCGTGGCTGGAGCCCGTTGAATAGCCATCAATAATAAGCTGACCTGTCATTTCCATCACTGAAGTTATTAACCTTACCAGGTAAAATTTACACTTCGTAGGGGTCATTTGGGTCGGGAAGTCGACACTAAAACCAACATTTTATTGGTTATTACTTTCAGAACGAAAGTAATAACTTTCTCTTTTATTTGTGGGTTAGTTGTGAGTTGTTCCAACCACGATATTGCGACTTTAATTAAATGTAATTTTTATTATTTCTTTTTAAATAATCTTCCTCAGCCCATTTAAAATTCTGGACGCAAATGCAGCTTTATTTTAAGGATAACTTAAAAGTTTATACTTTAATATTAAGCAGCATAATTATAGCATACAAAGAAAAGTTAATACTTTATGTGAAATAAATCACTCAGATGGTACGTTGACGTGATTACTTGAATGTAATAGTAATCGTACTAGAATGAATTATCGCTGGTGGAATGATGGCAGAAAACCTGCATTAGTTTAGGAATACAAAAGTGAAATTAAATAAATGTAGTTTGGCATTTCTCAAGGTGGTATAATAAGTGGTATAATAATATTAATAAATTAATATTCGTAAACATACTATATATTACATGAGGTGAAAACCATTCTATATCAAATAAAAACATAGTGTGATAGCCTTATCCTTATATCCTAGAAGACTGAGAAATAAAATACAAAAGTTGGTAACTGTAAAAGTTGATCACCAGAAATTAAGGTTAAGGCAGAACAACTAATAACGTCTTGTCTTGAAAATATCAAGAAAGTAAAGACAAACTAAGATCTCTCAAATTTGTTTTAGTATTATGTTGCCAATGGTGGAACTGATGAAAGGTTCTGTGGGAGAGGACTTGTTGGCGGTTAGTTCTACAAAAGATGAGGCAAACCATAGAAATGATGAAAAAAAAAAGATAGGTTCATTGAGGCATTTCCCTTTTTGCCTCCATAAAGTGATATATTCAAGAGTAGAGCGGTACCAACACTTTTGTATGGGTGTGAGGCCTGGGCTATGTATGATGCTGCAGCGAGGAGGCTGGAGGCAGTGGAGATGTTATGTTTGAGGGCAATGTGTGGTGTGAACATTTGACAGAGAATTCGGAGTTAGGAGATTAGGAAGAGGTGCAAAGTTAACAAAAAATAATCAGAGGGCTGAGAAAGAGTTTGTTGATGTGGGTTAGAATTTTAGAAAGAACTGAGCAAAATAAGATGATAAGAAAGGGTAGGACTCTGTCGTGGAGGGAGGGAGGGAGGGAAGGATGGAGGGGTAGGGGTCCCCCTAGAAAAGGATGGAGGGAGGGGGGTAAAAGAGAATCTGAATGCTAAGGTCTTGGACCTGCAACAGGCTTTTGTGGGCGTGTTCGATAGGAATGAATGGAAGCATCCGTTTTTTTTATGATTTGAGGTGCAGTTAGAGTGTGAGCAAGGTAATATTTACGAAAGTGATAAATTAGACACATGTGCAACTCTTGGGTATCTTTATTGAGGAAACGTTTCGCCACACAGTGGCTTCACCAGTCCATACAAAGGAGAATCTTGAACAGGAGAAGAATGAGGTAATCAGTCCCTCAACCTTGAGTCGATGTGGTCAGTCCATCAAGATTCTCCTTTGTATGGACTGATGAAGCCACATATATCAACGTGTCGGTTCTCTGAACCATTCATCTACAATTTATAAAAGAATTCAGGGAAACCGTGTTGTACTGAACTTCAGGAAACCCTAAACCCGACTTATTCTTTTAGTACAAGAAGTAGCGGAGACTCTCTTCTCCGTCACTAAACCTGACCGGTTACTACAACATAAGCAGTGGGAAAGGCTCTATCCATCTTCCACTAACTGCGTGTCTGTCCATATTATAACAAAGTTCCAGTGTAATATTTATTATCATAATCCCTTCAGGGAGGTGCCTTGATGCTCAAGGTCTCGATCCAAGAAAGTGGAGCTACACTAGCTATCGTTGAATCAAAGTTCACTGTTCACCTTTATTTCTCATTTCCTAGGCGATTCATGACCCTTGTGGGTTTATCACCTCCCCATAAGCATAATATTGTTATTATTATGCTTACTACTACTACATCTTATTATTATTATTATTATTATTATTATTATTATTATTATTATTATTATTATTATTATTATTTATGAATAATAAACATACCATGAATATTATTACTATTATTATTATTGTGAATAATAACAAAAATATTATGAATATTATTATTATAATCGTTGTTATTGTTATTACGAATAATAATACCATTATTATTATTATTATTATTATTAGTAGTAGTAGTAGTAGTAATAGTATAAATGTAGCTATTTTTATTTAGTACTCTCCATAAACCTACAAAATAAACTTTAAATTCGTGCAATTTCTAGTATACACTTAATGTATTAAATTGCTTGCAAATGAATGTTATTTAAACAACGCTTTCTACGAACGCTACGTCTCCTAGTGAGTTATTAGTGTAGATGTATAGCCGTTGCCTACTTGCAGAGCGACGGGAGGGACGCCCCACCGCGTCCACCCAACACACAAATTACACTCTGTTGCCTTTTTTAGAAGAATTTAAACGCATCTATTTAGATGCTTTTCCGCTACGTATTTTATACTAGCTCCTAATAACTGCTCCATGTGGTAAGCAGTTTTCTTATATGAATACATGACGTGAGGTTGAAATTTCTTTTGTAATTGGCAGCACGTGGACAGTGTTTTTTTTCTAGCATTCACTATTTAGTTTTTCATGAAGTTTTATGTTGTATATCAGTGGTAGTCAGTACCGGCAAGTTTTATGTTGTTTGTCCTGTGAAGAGTTCTACAATGGTTTGCTTCAGAGTTGCAAGGATCTATTATCAAGCAAGGATCTGTTATCCTGCTTCAGCTCATCTTACATGCTAATGGGTGTTATCCTGCTTCAGCTCATCTTACATGCTAATGGGTGTTATCCTGCTTCAGCTTATTTCATCTTATTAGCTCAAAGCTTTTATTGTTATCCAGTCTCAGCATCTTTCCTCAGCTCCTCTTACAAGGAAGGTGCTGTTGGAATGAGACACTTGTGCAACGTTTAGGGATCGTTATTGTGGGAAAGTTCCGCCAGTCAGTGGCTTCTTCAGTCCAATACAGAGAAGAACTGTGCAAGATGAGAAGTTTGAGGTAATTAACCTTGAGTCTATGTGTTCAGTGCATCAGTCTTGATAACTGTACTACACACATCCAAGCTGAAGGACTGATTACCTCAAACACCGCCTCATCCTCCACCGTTCTTATCTGCATTGGACTGAAGAAGCCACTGGCTGGTATAACTTTTCGACAGTAAAGATTCCCAAATGTTGCACAAGTGTCTCTTTCATCAACTTGTCGGTTTTATAAACCAGTTACATCACAGCTGTTATCTCAGCTCATCTTACAAGCTAAAAGTTGTTATTAGTCTTGTCTAACCTCGCTTTTAAGTTTGGGCTTTATTTAATATATAAAAAAAGAAACAAGAAGAAACAGGATGATCCTGGAGACAGATGGTGGGGAGAACATTCATTCATTTTATTGAATTAAACTCTCTAATATCCAAAATGCTTTCCAAACCTGTTCCAAACACGAGTTGTCGAGGACTGAATTATTGTTGAAAGTGATTTTTTGGGAGGACTGGTCTGACTAGTACACCCAAATTCATACTGATGAATGCTTGTTTACAAAGTTGACCAAAGTATGGGACTTTGATGACAGTAGAGTTTTACTCAGCAGTTTTTAAGCCTCCCACATTTATCTAATGTTAAATATATTTTCTGAAATATAAGGTAAGAAGGCGCAGGTGATTGAAATGGTGAATACTCACGGTGAGATCTTGGCTTAAATAACAACGTTCATCTTGCCATATAGGACAAGTGAAAATTTGTGTATGCAATAATTTCGCCAAAATCATTCTGAACCTAACGAAAAAAAAAATATTTCACTGTGTTTGTTTAGTATTAAATTACTGTAAACAAATCTAAAATATATTTAGTTGGGTTAGGCTAAAATAAATTGCTCTTGTTATAATAAGGTTAGGTAAGTTTTCTAAGATTCTTTTGGTGTAAAATTAAATTTTTTTACATTAACATTAATGAAAAAATATATCTTTAAACGTATAAATGAAATTTTAGAAAGGGCTTAATTTTAAATCAGTTCTTGCTAATATGTCGTGCCGAATATGTAAAACTGGTCAGTTTGCAAGAACTCATTTAAAATTAAGTCCTTTCTAAAATTTTCTTTTATTCGTTTAAAGATATATTTTTTTCACTAATGTTAATGTAAAAAATTTTAATTTTACACCAAAAGAATCTTAGAAAACTTACCTAACCTTATTATAACAAGAACAATTTATTTTAGCCTAACCCAACTAAATATATTTTAGATTTGTTTACAGTAATTTAATACTAAACAAACACAGTAAAATAAATGTTTTCGTTAGGTTCAGAATGATTTTGGTGAAATTATTGCATACACAAATTTTCACTTGTCCTATATGGCAAGATGAGCGTTGATATTTAAGCCAAGATCGCAAGTTCTGCCTATTCGGCACGACATATATATATATATATATATATATATATATATATATATATATATATATATATATATATATATATATATATATATATGTGTGTGTGATCTGCTTATTATACAATTACTTTTCCTTTTTACTCTACATTTTTTTTTTCGTTTAAGTGCTTCGTATAAATGCTAATATTTATCCTGAACATTACTGCCTCCCAAGCTTATAAAATACTCATTTTACAGCAAACTAAGACCATAAATCTTTCAAAACCAGACAAACACAGACAGTCTTCAATAAAAACAACATCTAATCTTCCACCACAATGCCAGGTTCTTCAGTAAACGTTTCGGTCCTGGGACCTTAATCACAAGTGATCAAGGCCCCAGGACCGAAACGTTTTCTAAAAAAAGAAGGTTCTTCAGTAATCACTTTGATGGCATCACAACACATTATGAGTCATTAAATCCTAACCTATATTTTATCAGTATAACAGAAACTTGTTTAACACATAACACAATAGAGATCTACAAACCTACCTGTATACACAGTTATTCACAACTGTAGACCTTATCACATGGGAGATAGCGCTGTAATGTACCATACCTATGAGAGAAAAAACATGTACCAGAGATGAACTTGGGGGATTCCTATTTACTCAATTTTCAGGCAAAAACATAAGTTCCCCAATAGAAGTTAACTACAGATCTACATATACCAATATAGGTACATTTAGGATAATTTTAGAGACAAAATTATAAACAATTAACGAAAGCATCGCTTAATAATTGCCAGTCACTTTAACGTCAATCTCATTTAAGCAGACGACTCAAAAATTGCTGGCTACCTTCCTATTGCCCTCACTAACCTAACTGAAACAGGTGTTTCCACTCTTCATCATGTTAGAGCAAACATAATATCTTATTGACAATACGACTGCTCATTAACCGATCTTCTAGTTAACAACACAACCATATCACCAATAATATCTCTCTTACCTTCCACGATGAGGGATTAGTGAGAAATTTTATCACGCTTGATGTGAATCATTGATTGGCAGAGAGATTTTAAATGTGATCAAGATGTTCACTCAAGTGTTAGATCTAAGTTTTCCTTAAAAATATCAATGCATTTATAACAAACACTCGAACTGGTCAATAATTAATCATATGATAATCCCAACATGAGTTATTTTTCCATAACAAGTAAGAACAAATGTCACAAAATCTAACCTAAATGCATTCAAATAATGAAAAGCAGTAAAATATCGAAGCCTTCTGCATGTCTTCTTAAATTCGCGAAATTAAAACTAATGCAAAATATACTGAATGGTGTAACCCACCTGCATTCTGCAGATGGTCGAAAAAATATCAACGATTATTACGCCCGATGGCAAAAATTCTATCAATTCCGCTGCGATAACTGGCTACAAATCATTCATGAATTCCGGTCATTACATGCAACCTGCTCTGGTATTGCGATGAATGCGCTAGATATTCTACATGAACTAAATAACTAAAACTTACTCTCCCACTGTTTAAACACGGCACTGGAGAATCCTGTTGAGAAAATCTTTAAACTGTTTGTGTCGCTGTATAAAGAAAAGACAGGTGCAGAACAACCCTTAACTGTGCGAATGTTCCAGTCAATGTAGAGCTTTATCAGGTCAATAACTTGATAAGACGAGACTGTAGTACTGAGCTACACAACGAAAGCTTTTTCTTCAACTGTTTTTTTCTTCATTAGAGTTGACTAAAGGTTCTTCGTATCCTGTTAACTCGCAACTGAAGACATCCTACCAGCTTACATAAACATTCATGATGAACAAAAAGGCACAATACCGTGACTGGAACAATATGGAGATAACCTGCACATAGGAGAAAAAAAAACTGAGGACAACGTTTAGGTTTGACTTGGAACATGTTCGTTTTATTTGAGTTAACATTCAGGATTTTTTTTTTCGCTTTGGAATATATTGTCTTGAGCTTTTTGTCCGTCATAGAGCATTTAAACTACTTTTAATTGGCATTTATTATGTTATTAAAATGCATATACGATTTTAAGACTTTAGTAAGATAAGGCATTAAACTTTGCTGTAAAGGGTTGTCAGAGGCGTCACGATTTCACTTGTTACCCGGATGAGCAGCCATATTGTTTACGTAAGATTTGCAAACATAAAGCCATGTGTGTTTAAAAAATAGATTTATGAATTCTTTATACGATTCTAATGTGACATATTTACTTCTTAAAATTGAAGATTACATTAACATCGAATGGGAAACGGACGATGTGTTAATAAAAATAAACATCAAAACGAAGTGACGTATTCTAATATTTAACTAACAGCGCGTGTTAGTTAATTATTAATAAGCGGTGTTAGTTAAAACTGGTCTTCAGCCAACTGTAAGAAAAAAGTGCGTAGTAAAGTTACAATTTATTAATGGTGAAGATCCATTTGATATAACTGAGCTGATATATCAGAAGATGTCAGACTATTTCCCAGTATAATTTATTTAGATATTGTTGACTACTCGGTATTTTCACCTAGTCACTACAAATTCGAAGATTGAAAAATGTATAATGGTTTAGGAGCCTACAACCAAAGATACGTTTTTGGCTTTAACGATTAATGGTTCAAGAACTTTATGTCTGATTAAAAATAATGGATATATATTACACTTTGATATTCACATGTACAAGACATTATAATTAAATGATTATAAGGTATACTAAATATATTAACCCACTGTAACCGTGGGTTGTTACACACAGGATGGGCGAATATTAACTACGTATTATACCTGTACGACAGATCACTGTTTAATACGTTAAAATAGTACAGGTTTTACCTGTGATAAAATCTGCCAAACACAGTCGATTTATACTCCCTCTAAGTTTAGTTACAGGCGTGGCAACCACACCCGTCTTCTCGAGGATAACTTATGCAAGTATTGTTTTTTTTTATCACTTTAAGAAGGTTGGTAATACTGGAAATGTGACTCATGAACGGACTTATTATGACAAGCAATAACTCAGCTGTAAATCATCAAAAATATGTAGATGGTTTAGAAATCCGACAAGTTGAAGAATGAGACATTTATGCAACGTCTGGGAGTTTCTATTACGGAAACGTTTCGCCAGCTAGTTACTTCATGAGTTCAGTATAAGAAAGAACAGTGGAAAACGAGGACTTTGAGGTAATCAGTCCCTTAGCATGGATATGTTGTGTTCAGTCCATTGTTCTCTGTAATGGACTGATGAAGCCACTCGCTAGTAAAACGTTTCCACGATATAGATACCCAAAATCTTGCGCAAATGTCTCATTTATCAAAAATAATTCGTAAAAGCCTCGCTCTTCTAAACAAGTTTTATCAAGATTTATCCAACATGGACGACCCGCAAAGTGATGACGTAACGTGACAACATACTTCGCGAAAGTACGAATTTAAATGAAATGACAATCTCGCCACAGTGAAAATAATAAACAATGTTTGGAGTACTCGGGACCAAACCCTTGCAACTGCTGATCAACAATTTTCCACACTTAGCCACACACAAACTCTCAGCCCCTCTTACACTCCTAGCCACACTTACACAGCCATACTTTGCCACACTTAAACACTTTGCCCCACTTGCATACTTAGCCACACTTACATGCTTAGCCACACTTACATGCTTAGCCACACTTACACAGCCACACTTACATACTTAGCCACACTTACACGCCCACACTTACATACTTAGCCACACTTACACAGCTTCACTTAGTGGCAGTATAAAGACTAATAATGAAGGTCTAGTCTCCACCTAAGTTTGGATAAATGGTTCACGCCTCTCTGGCAACCAAACTTTCTCAAGAGACGGCCACCTGACCCGCAGTCCATATACGTATGTGTATTCACTTACATGTGGTGGCAGGTGTCGAGTCACAGCTCCTGTGTGTGTGCTCACCTAATTGTACTCACCATATTGTGGTTGCAGGGGTCGAGTAACAGCTCCTGGCCCCGCCTCTTCGCTGGTCACTACTAGGTCACTCTCCTTGCTCCATGAGCTTTATCATACCTCTTCTTTAAGCTATATATGGATTTTGCCTCCACTACATCACTTTCCAGACTATTCCACTTCGTGACAGCTCTATGGCTAAAGAAATACTTAGTAAGATCCCTGTGACCATTCTGAATACTCAACTTCCAATTGTGAACCCTTGTTGCTGTGTCCCATATCTGAAACATCCTGTCTCTGTCCACCTTGTCGATTCCTCACAGTATTTCATATGTAGTTGTCTTATCACCACTCTCCTGTCCTCGTAGAACATGCCCCCTTAGCTCTGGGACTAGTCTCGTTCAAACCTTTGCACTTTCTCTAATTTCCTGACGTCCTTGGCCAGGTGTGGGTTCCAAACTGGTGTTGCATACTCCAATATGGGCCTTAGGTACACAGTGTACAGGGTCCTGAACGATTCTTCACTGAGATGTAGGAATTCTGTTCTTAGGTTTGCTAGGCGCCCATATGCTGCAGCAGTTATTAGGTTGATGTGCGCCTCAGGAGATGTACTTAGCATTATACTCACCCCGAGATCTTTTTCCTTGACTGAGGTTTGTAGTCTTTGGCCCCTTAGACTGTATTCTGTATGTGGTCTCCTTTGCCCTTCCCCGATCTTCATAACTTTGCACTTGGCGGGGTTGAGCTCCCGGAGCCATTTGCTGGATCAGTCCTGTAGCCTGTCCAGATCCCTTTGTAGTGCTGCCTGGTCCTCCTCCGATTAAATCCTTCTTATCAGCTTCACATCGTCTGCAAACAGACACACTTCTAAGTCTGTTCCTTCCGCCATGTCATTCACGTACCTGTCCTAGGACTGACCCTTGTGGAACCCCGCTTGTAGGAGCCCACTCTGACACCTCGTCACGTACCATGACTCGCTGATGTCTTTTCCTCACTTGCAGATGTCTTCTCATCTCATCCATTGCAGAGCTTTCCCTGTAATACCTGTATGGTCCTCCAGAGTTTGCACTAATCTCTTGTGTGCAACTGTGCAAAAGCCTTCTTAGAGTCCAAGAAAACGCAGACTACCCACCCCACTCTATCTTGTCTTACTGGTGTCACCTTGTCATAGAACTCCAGTATGTTTGTGACACAGGATTTACCGTCCCTGAATCCATGCTGGTTGTTGTTGATAACCTTATTCCTTTTTAGGTGCTCTATCACTCTTCTCCTGATAATCTTCCCCATGACCTTGCATACTATACATATCAGTGACACTGGTCTGTAGTTTAATGCTGCGTGTCTGTCTCCTTTTATAAAAACTGGGAGTACATTTGCTGTCTTCCATACCTCAGGCAGTCGCCCTGTTTCGATAGATGTGTTGAAGATTGCTGTTAGTAGTACACAGAGCGCCTCTGCTCCCTCAGGACCCATGGAAAGATGTTGACCGGCCCCATCGACTTTGAGGTATCTAGCTCGCTTAGTAGCCTCTTTACCTCCTCATCAGTTGTATGTATTGTGTCCAGCACTTGGTGTACCCCCACCTCTCCATCTTTCTGGAGTACATTCTGTCTCTTCTGTGAATACTTCTTTGAATCTCATGTTGAGCTCCTCACATACTTCTCAGTCGTTTCTTGTGATCTCTCCTCCTTCCTTCCTCAGCCTGATTGCCTGGTCCTTGACTGTTGTTTTCCTCCTGATGTGACTGTACAACAGCTTCGGGTCGGACTTGGCTTTTGTTGGTATGTCATTTTCGTACTGTCGTTGGGCCTACCTTCTTACCTGAGCATATTCATTTCCGACTCTTCGACTGCTCTCCTTATTCTCCTCGATCCTTTGCCTTCTATACTTCTTCCATTTTCTAGAACATTTGGTTTTGGCCTCTCTACACCTTTGGGTAAACCAAGTGCTCTCCTGGCCTTCTCATTATTTCTGTTGCCCTTGGGCATAAGCCTCTACTCTGCTTCCTTGCATATTTATGTCACATATTCCATTATTTCATTTACTGTTCTCCCTGCCAGTTCTCTGTCCCACTGAACCTCGTGCAGGAAATTCCTCATGCCTGTGTAGTCTCCTCTCTTCTGGTTTGGCTTCGTTCGTCCTGCCCTTCCTCCTCCTCCATTTGTGTGTGTGTTTGTGTGTGTTTGTGTGTGTTTGTGTGTGTTTGTGTGTGTTTGTGTGTGTTTGTGTGTGTGTGTGTGTGTGTGTGTGTGTGTGTGTGTGTGTGTGTCCCCGGCCCCATGATTTTCTTTATTGATAACACTGAAAAATCAGGATTTTTAACGAAGAGTTATGCACTACTGGGCTACAAGTTCACTTTTTACTAATTAAAAGTTATAATAAAATGCAAAAATTCTCATGTAAGTCGCTCTCTGCAGTCAAATACACTGCACAACGAAGTGGAGTAGGCGGCACGCAGATGTCACAATAATAATAAAAATAATAGTAACGACAACAACAACAATACTACTACTACTACCACTACTACTACTACTACTACTACTACTACTACTACTACTAATAATAATAATAATAATAATAATAATAATTTTATTTCAGCATTTTCAGCATGATACAATGTTTGTACAGAGATGGCTGACATTTAGTTGTGCACGCAAAAAAAGCACAGTTATGCAGGGCATTTAGGGTATGGTACAAACACTGCAGTCCAGCAGCCGCATGTTGGACACATGATTTACACAGGTGTGTGATACAATTAAGCTCATAAAATGTTTTATTTTCGTACGAAAATATAATTTATTTGCAGTTTATTACATGATACCGTGGAATTTTTATATACCACATATATATAATATTAGAACATTAGAGAAAGTAATATTATACAAAGTAGTAAGATAGGTAGTTTTGTACATGTGCGTAGGTATGATTGTACAAAGTAATACAAAGTAGTACAGGGTAAGATTATCCTGGCACTATTATTAAAGTTGTTCGAGGTAATATTGTATGAGATAATATTATAGACAGTAGTACTGTACAAGCTTGTATTATGCAGCTTATTATTGCTAAAGAAAATATCTGAAGGTAGTAAAATATTTATTAATATAAATGTAATATCATAAAAAAAATATTATTGGAAAGGAAGTACAAGAAAGTAATTTTTATAAACGTAATATAATAAATTATTATGAGAAAGGTAATATAATATTTATTATGAAGGTAGCACAAAACTATTATTAAAAAGGCAGCAATGTACAAAATAGTATTACTCAACTAATTATTGCACAGCTTAGTACTCTGCAAAGAAGCATTGCACGCGAAAGTATTTTAAAGGTAAACTTGTAAAGGTAGCGTTGTACAGGGTAACATTGTACAAAGTAAAGCTTCACCAGACAGTAAAGATGCACTTGAAGTATTTTATAGGTTTTATTATTCATGGTCGATCTGTAAGTGGATGGACTGACAGCCAGAAAGTTGGTGGACATTGGTTGATTCCTGTGGGAAATGTTACGTTGCTGGAGGTGAAGCAGAGACCGACTAGGCTTGTCAACACAACCACTGATACTGTGCTTGGAACACAACTACTGACACTATACATGGAACACAACTACTGATACTGTACCTGGAACACAACCACTGATGCCGTACCTGGAACACAACCACTGATACTGTACCTGGAACACAACTACTGATACTGTACCTGCAACACAACCACTGATACTGTACCTGCAACGCAACCAATGGCATTCTACCTGGAACACAACTACTGACACTGTACATGGAACACAACTACTGATACTGTACCTGCAACACAACTACTGATACTTTACCTGGAACACAACAACTGATACCGTACCTGGAACACAACCACTGATAATGTACCTGGAACACAACCACTGACACAGCACCTGGAACACAACCACTGGCACTGTACCTGGAACACAACCACTGACACAGTACCTGGAACACAACAATTGATACTGTACCTAGAACACAACCACTGATACTCTACCTGGAACACAACCACTGACACTGTGCCTGAAACACAACCACTGACACTGTACCTGGAACACAACCACTGACACTGTACATGCAACAAAACCACTGACAGTGTACCTGGAACACAACCACTAACACTGTACCTGCAACACAACCACTGACACTGTACCTGCAACACAACCACTGACACTGTACCTGCAACACAACCACTAATACTGTACCTGCAACACAACCAATGGCATTCTACCTGGAACACAACCACTGACACTGTACCTGGAACATAACCACTTACACTGTACCTGGAACACAACCACTTACACTGTACCTGGAACATAACCACTTACACTGTACCTGGAACACAACCATTAACATTGTTCCTGGAACACAACCACTGACACTTTACCTGGAACACAACCCTGATATTGTACCTGAAACACAACCACTGACACTGTACCTGCAACACAACTCCAGACAATGTACCTCACGAATGCCAGTAAGAGACTACCTGCGGTTTAAGACATTACTGGGAAGACGCTGCGTCCCATGGACGAAGCGTAGTCCAAGTAAAGGCCAAGCAGTCACTGGTAGGCGAAACACCTCAATAATTGCCATAAACTACACATCATGTCTCATTCACATACTTGTTGCTTTACATTTTCCTTGATATACAAGACCTCATGTGATTTTTTTTTTTCTTCCAGGTTAACAGGAAATTCTTTAGAGGACAAGGATGTGTTTCAGGATGATTTGGATAACGTTAGGGTTCTAGTCAGACTTAACTAGCAAAATTTGTTAATTTCTGGGGAAAGCAACAACATAGGCACCTATGAACTATGTAATCAATGTGCTACATAATTTTTCCAGTGGCGAAAAAGTACTTTAGGGTTGTGCTTAGAAAAAGTCCGTAGTTAAGGTTGCTTGGATTAATGTGTAGAAAATATTAAGAGTTTACGTTTAACTCGAGCCATGAATTTGACATAAGATGGAAGGGTCACAAATCCCATTAATTTAAAGTACACAGAATATCTTACACGTTATTTTGAGAGGGAAATTACTACTTAAAAGTGGAAAAAATCAAGATTCTGGTGACCAGTTGCGGTGTTTCACTAGTCTTTTATAAAGACTATAAAATTCCAGGAATAATAAGATTTTATAATTGTTTTGCTGGACAGCACTATTAATAATTATTTAATTTTGCTTAATATTCCATTCAATCTTGAGTGCTACATTCAATGTCCAATTTGTTTTTAAGTATGAAACAGATGTTTATTTATTTATTTAAAAAATGAATACAAAGGTTGGAGGAGCGTGTGTTCCTCAGGGCACATCATTTGTATAATTGACTTTGACATAAACTCTTTTACGAGCAGTGACCCATAAAATGTATGGAACAGGTGGAGAGCGAGAACAATGAGGAGCTTCCCTCACTGCTCCAGTAACCTCCCTCACTACTCCAGTAACCTCCCTCACTGCTCCAGTAACCTCCCTCACTACTCCAGTAACCTCCCTCACTACTCCAGTAACCTCCCTCACTGCTCCAGTAACCTCCCTCACTACTCCAGTAACCTCCCTCACTGCTCCAGTAACCTCCCTCACTACTCCAGTAACCTCCCTCACTACTCCAGTAACCTCCCTCACTGCTCCAGTAACCTCTCTCACTGCTCCAGTAACCTCCATCACTGCTCCAGTAACCTCCCTCACTGCTCCAGTAACCTCCCTCACTGCTCCAGTAATCTCCCTCACTGCTCCAGTAACCTCCCTCACTACTCCAGTAACCTCCCTCACTTCTCCAGTAACCTCCCTCACTACTCCAGTAACCTTCCTCACTACTCCAGTAACCTCGCTCACTTCTCCACTAACCTCCCTCACTGCTTCAGTAACCTCCCTCACTGCTCCAGTAACCTCCCTCACTGCTCCAGTAACCTCCCTACCTGCTCCAGTAACCTCCCTCACTGCTCCAGTAATCTCCCTCACTGCTCCAGTAACCTCCCTCACTGCTCCAGTAACCTCCCTCACTGCTCCAGTAACCTCCCTCACTGCTCCAGTAACCTCCATCACTGCTCCAGTAACCTCCCTCACTGCTCCAGTAACCTCCCTCACTGCTCCAGTAACCTCCCTCACTAAAATAACCTCTCTCACTGCTCCAGTAACTTCCCTCACTACTCCAGTAACCTCCCTCACTACTCCAGTAACCTCCCTCACTACTCCAGTAACCTCCCTCACTACTCCAGTAACCTCCCTCACTGCTCCACTAACCTCCCTCACTGTTCCAGTAACCTCCCTCACTGCTCCAGTAATCTCCCTCACTGCTCCAGTAACCTTCCTCACTGCTCCAGTAACCTTCCTCACTACTTCAGTAACCTCCCTCACTGCTCCAGTAACCTCCCTCACTGCTCCAGTAACCTCCCTCACTGCTCCAGAAACCTCCCTCACTGCTCCAGTAACCTCCCTCACTACTCCAGTAACCTCCCTCACTGCTCCAGTAACCTCCCTCACTGCTCCAGAAACCTCCCTCACTGCTCTAGTAACCTCCCTCACTACTCCAGTAATCTCCCTCACTGCTCCAGTAACCTCCCTCACTGCTCCAGTAACCTCCCTCACTGCTCCAGAAACCTCCCTCACTGCTCCAGTAACCTCCCTCACTACTCCAGTAACCTCCCTCACTTCTCCAGTAACCTCCCTCACTACTCCAGTAACCTCCCTCACTACTCCAGTAACCTTCCTCACTACTCCAGTAACCTCGCTCACTTCTCCAGTAACCTCCCTCACTGCTTCAGTAACCTCCCTCACTGCTCCAGTAACCTCCCTCATTGCTCCAGTAACCTCCCTCACTGCTCCAGTAACCTCCCTCACTGCTCCAGTAACCTCCCTCACTGCTCCAGTAACCTCCCTCACTACTCCAGTAACCTCCCTCACTGCTCCAGTAACCTCCCTCACTGCTCCAGTAACCTCCCTCACTGCTCCAGTAACCTCCCTCACTGCTCCAGTAACCTCCCTCACTGCTCCAGTAACCTCCCTCACTGCTCCAGTAACCTCCCTCACTGCTCCAGTAACCTCCCTCACTACTCCAGTAACCTCCCTCACTGCTCCAGTAACCTCCCTCACTGCTCCAGTAACCTCACTCACTGCTCCAGTAACCTCCCTCACTGCTCCAGTAACCACCCTCACTACTCCAGTAACCTCCCTCACTACTCCAGGAACCTCCATCACTGCTCCAGTAACCTCCCTCACTACTCCAGTAACCTCCCTCACTGCTCCAGTAACCTCCCACACTACTCTAGTAACCTCCCTCACTACTCCAGTAACCTTCCTCACTACTCCAGTAACCTCCTTCACTGCTCCAATAACCTCCATCACTACTCCAGTAACCTCCCTCACTGCTCCAGTAACCTCTCTCACTGCTCCAGTAACCTCACTCACTGCTCCAGTAACCTCCCTCACTGCTCCAGTAACCACCCTCACTACTCCAGTAACCTCCCTCACTACTCCAGGAACCTCCCTCACTGCTCCAGTAACCTCCCTCACTACTCCAGTAACCTCCCTCACTACTCCAGTAATCTTCACTGCTCCAGTAACCTCCCTCACTACTCTAGTAACCTCCCTCACTACTCCAGTAACCTTCCTCACTACTCCAGTAACCTCCTTCACTGCTCCAATAACCTCCATCACTACTCCAGTAACCTCCTTCACTGCTCCAATAACCTCCATCACTACTCCAGTAACCTCCCTCACTACTCCAGTAACCTCCCTCACTGCTCCAGTAACCTCCCTCACTGCTCCAATAACCTCCCTCACTGCTCCAGTAACCACCCTCACTGCTCCAGTAACCGCCCTCACTACTCCAGTAACCTCCCTCACTACTCCAGGAACCTCCCTCACTGCTCCAGTAACCTCCCTCACTACACCAGTAACCTCCCTCACTACTCCAGTAACCTCCTTCACTGCTCCAGTAACCTCCCTCACTACTCCAGTAACCTCCCTCACTGTTCCAGTAACCTCCCTCACTGCTCCAGTAATCTCCCTCACTGCTCCAGTAACCTTCCTCACTGCTCCAGTAACCTTCCTCACTACTTCAGTAACCTCCCTCACTGCTCCAGTAACCTCCCTCACTGCTCCAGTAACCTCCCTCACTGCTCCAGAAACCTCCCTCACTGCTCCAGTAACCTCCCTCACTGCTCCAGAAACCTCCCTCACTGCTCCAGTAACCTCCCTCACTACTCCAGTAACCTCCCTCACTTCTCCAGTAACCTCCCTCACTACTCCAGTAACCTCCCTCACTACTCCAGTAACCTTCCTCACTACTCCAGTAACCTCGCTCACTTCTCCAGTAACCTCCCTCACTGCTTCAGTAACCTCCCTCACTGCTCCAGTAACCTCCCTCATTGCTCCAGTAACCTCCCTCACTGCTCCAGTAACCTCCCTCACTGCTCCAGTAACCTCCCTCACTGCTCCAGTAACCTCCCTCACTACTCCAGTAACCTCCCTAACTGCTCCAGTAACCTCCCTCACTGCTCCAGTAACCTCCCTCACTGCTCCAGTAACCTACCTCACTGCTCCAGTAACCTCCCTCACTGCTCCAGTAACCTCCCACACTGCTCCAGTAACCTCCCTCACTGCTCCAGTAACCTCCCTCACTACTCCAGTAACCTCCCTCACTGCTCCAGTAACCTCCCTCACTGCTCCAGTAACCTCACTCACTGCTCCAGTAACCTCCCTCACTGCTCCAGTAACCACCCTCACTACTCCAGTAACCTCCCTCACTACTCCAGGAACCTCCATCACTGCTCCAGTAACCTCCCTCACTACTCCAGTAACCTCCCTCACTGCTCCAGTAACCTCCCTCACTACTCTAGTAACCTCCCTCACTACTCCAGTAACCTTCCTCACTACTCCAGTAACCTCCTTCACTGCTCCAATAACCTCCATCACTACTCCAGTAACCTCCCTCACTGCTCCAGTAACCTCTCTCACTGCTCCAGTAACCTCACTCACTGCTCCAGTAACCTCCCTCACTGCTCCAGTAACCACCCTCACTACTCCAGTAACCTCCCTCACTACTCCAGGAACCTCCCTCACTGCTCCAGTAACCTCCCTCACTACTCCAGTAACCTCCCTCACTACTCCAGTAACCTCCCTCACTACTCCAGTAACCTTCCTCACTACTCCAGTAACCTCCTTCACTGCTCCAATAACCTCCATCACTACTCCAGTAACCTCCTTCACTGCTCCAATAACCTCCATCACTACTCCAGTAACCTCCCTCACTACTCCAGTAACCTCCCTCACTGCTCCAGTAACCTCCCTCACTGCTCCAGTAACCTCCCTCACTGCTCCAGTAACCACCCTCACTGCTCCAGTAACCGCCCTCACTACTCCAGTAACCTCCCTCACTACTCCAGGAACCTCCCTCACTGCTCCAGTAACCTCCCTCACTACACCAGTAACCTCCCTCACTACTCCAGTAACCTCCTTCACTGCTCCAGTAACCTCCCTCACTACTCCAGTAACCTCCCTCACTACTCCAGTAACCTCCCTCACTACTCCAGTAACCTTCCTCACTACTAGAGTAACCTCCCTCACTGCTCCAGTAACCTCCCTCACTGCTCCAGTAACCTCCCTCACTACTCCAATAACCTCCCTCACTGCTCCAGTAACCTCCCTCACAGCTCCAGTAGCCTTCCTCACTGCTCTAGTAACCTCCCTCACTGCTCCAGTAACCTCCCTCACTACTCCAGGAACCTCCCTCACTGCTCCAGTAACCTCCCTCACTACTCCAGTAACCTCCCTCACTTCCCCAGTAACTTCCCTCACTACTCCAGTAACCTCCCTCACTACTCCAGTAACCTCGCTCACTTCTCCAGTAACCTCTCTCACTGCTCCAGTAACCTCCCTCACTATTCCAGTAACCTTCCTCACTACTCCAGTAACCTCCCTCACTACTCCAGTAACCTCCCTCACTACTCCAGTAGCCTCCCTCATTACTCCAATAACCTCCCTTACTACAACAACCTCCCTCACTACTTCACCAACCTCCTTCACTTCTTTACCAACCTCTTTCACTAATCCAACAACCTCCTTCACTACTCCAACAACCTCCCTAACAACTCCAACATCTTCCCTCACTACTCCGCCAACCTCACTGCTTCACCAACCTCTTTCACTAATCCAGCAACCTCCATCACTACTCCAACAACCTCCCCAACTACTCCACCAACCTCCCTAACTTCTCCACCATCCTCCCTCACTACTCCACCATCTTCCCTCACTACTCCACCATGCTCCCTCACTACTCCACCATCCTCCCTCACTACTTCACCATGCTCCCTCACTACACCATCCTCCTTCAGTACTCCACCATCTTTCCTCACTACACCATGCTCCATCACTACTCCACCATCCTCCGTCATTACTCCACCATCCTCCGTCATTACTCCACCATCCTCCCTCACTACTCCACCATCCTCCCTCACTACTCCACCGTGCTCCCTCACTACTCCACCGTGCTCCCTCAATACTCCACTATTCTCCCTCACTACTCCATTATGCTCCCTCACTACTCCACCATCCTCCCTCGTTACTCCACCATCTTCCCTCACTACTCCACCATGCTCCCTCACTACTGCACCATCCACCATCACTACTCCACCATCCTCCCTCACTACTCCACCATCTTCCTTCACTCCACCATGCTCCCTCACTACTCCACCATCCTCCCTCACTACTCCACCATCGTCCCTCAATACTCCACCATCCTCCCGCACTACTCCACCATCCTCTTTCAATACTCCACCATCGTCCCTCACTACTCCACCATGCTCCCTCACTACTCCAAAACGCTCCCTCACTACTCCACCATCCTCCCTCACTACTCCACCATCCTCCCTCACTACTCCACCATGCTCCCTCGCTACTCCACCAACCTCCCTCACTTTCCCACCATCCTCCCTCACTACACCATTCTCCCTCACTACTCCACCATGCTCCCTCACTACTACATGCTCCCTCACTGCTCCACCATTCTCCCTCACTACTCCAACATCCTCCCTCACTACTCCACCATCCTCCCTCATTACTCCACCATCCTCCCTCATTACTCCACCATCCTCCCTCATTACTCCACCATCCTTCCTCATTACTCCACCATCCTCCCTCACTACTCCACCATCCTCCTTCACTACTCCACCATCCTCCTTCACTACTCCACCATCCTCCATCACTACTCCACCATCCTCTTTCACTACTTCATCCTCCTTCACTACTCCACCATCCTCCTTCACTAGTCCACCATCCTCCTTCACTACTTCACCATCCTCCTTCACTACTCCAACCATCCTCCCTCTCTACTCCAACCATCCTCCCTCTCTACTCCAACCATCCTCCCTCTCTACTCCAACCATCCTCCCTCTCTACTCCAACCATCCTCCCTCTCTACTCCAACCATCCTCCCTCTCTACTCCAACCATCCTCCCTCTCTACTCCAACCCTCCTTCACTACTCCACCATCCTCCATCACTACTCCACCATCCTCCATCACTTCTCCACCATCCTCTTTCACTACTTCATCCTCCTTCACTACTCCACCATACTCCTTCACTACACCATACTCCCTCACTACTCCACCATCTTCTCTCACTACTCCACCATGCTCCCTCGCTACTCCACAACCTCCCTCACTTTCCCACCATCCTCCCTCACTACACCATTCTCCCTCGCTACTACATGCTCCCTCACTACTCCACCGTCCTCATTACTCCACCATCCTATCTCACTGCTCCACCATGCACCCTCACTACTACACCATGCTCCCTCACTACTCCACCATCCTCCCTCACTACTGCACCATCCTCCCTCACTACTCCACCATCCTCCCTCACTACTCCACCTTCCTCCCTCACTACTCCACCATCCTCCTTCACTACTCCACCATCCTCCTTCACTACTCCACCATCCTCCTTCACTACTCCACCATCTTTCCTCACTACTCCACCATCCTCCTTCACTACTGCACCATCCTCCTTCACTACTCCACTATCCTCCTTCACTACCCCGCCATCCTCCCTCACTACTCCACCATCTTCCTTCATTACTCCACCATCCTCCTTCACTACTCCACCATCCTCCCTCACTACTCCACCATCCTCCTTCACTACTCCACCATCCTCCTTCACTACTCCACCATCCTCCTTCACTACTCAATCCTCCTTCACTACTCCACCATCCTCCTTCACTACTCCACCATCCTCCCTCACTACTCCACCATCCTCTCTCACTACTCCACCATCCTCCCTCACTACTCCACCATCCTCCCTCACTACTCCACCATCGTCCCTCACTATTCCACCATCCTCCTTCACTACTCCATCCTCGTTCACTACTCCACCATCCTCTTTCACTACACCATCCTCCTTCACTACTCCATCCTCCTTCACTACTCCATCCTCCTTCACTACTCCACCATCCTCCTTCACTACTCCACCATCCTCCTTCACTACTCCACCATCCTCCTTCACTACTCCACCATCCTCCTTCACTACTCCACCATCCTCCTTCACTACTCCATCCTCCTTCACTACTCCACCATCCTCCTTCACTACTCCATCCTCCTTCACTACTCCACCATCCTCCTTCACTACTCCATCCTCCTTCACTACTCCATCCTCCTTCACTACTCCACCATCCTCCTTCACTACTCCATCCTCCTTCACTTCTCCACCATCCTCCTTCACTTCTCCACCATCCTCCTTCACTTCTCCACCATCCTCCTTCACTTCTCCACCATCCTCCTTCACTTCTCCACAATCCTCCTTCACTACTCCACCATCCTCCTTCACTTCTCCACCATCCTCCTTCACTACTCCACCATCCTCCTTCACTACTCCACCATCCTCCTTCACTACTCCACCATCCTCCTTCACTGCTCCACCATCCTCCTTCACTACTCCACCATCCTCCCTCACTACTCCACCATCCTCCCTCACTACTCCACCATCCTCCCTCACTACTCCACCATCCTCCCTCACTACTCCACCATCCTCCCTCACTACTCCACCATCGCCCCTCACTACTACACCATCGTCCCTCACTACTCCACCATCCTCCTTCACTACTCCATCCTCCTTCACTACTCCACCATCCTCCTTCACTACTCCATCCTCCTTCACTACTCCACCATCCTCCTTCACTACTCCACCATCCTCCTTCACTACTCCATCCTCCTTCACTACTCCACCATCCTCCTTCACTACTCCACCATCCTCCTTCACTACTCCACCATCCTCCTTCACTACTCCACCATCCTCCTTCACTACTCCATCCTCCTTCACTACTCCATCCTCCTTCACTACTCCATCCTCCTACACTACTCCACCATCACTCATCACTCCTTCCTCCTTTACTACTCCACCATCCTCCTTCACTACTCCACCATCCTCCTTCACTTCTCCACCATCCTCCTTTACTACTCCACCATCCTCCTTCACTACTCCGCCATCCTCCTTCACTACTCCACCATCCTCCTTCACTACTCCATCATCCTCCTTCACTTCTCCACCATCCTCCTTCACTACTCCACCATCCTCCTTCACTACTCCTCCATCCTCCTTCACTACTCCATCCTCCTTCACTGCTCCACCATCCTCCTTCACTACTCCACCATCCTCCTTCGCTACTCCACCATCCTCCCTCACTACTCCACCATCCTCCCTCACTACTCCACCATCCTCCCTCACTACTCCACCATCCTCCCTCACTACTCCACCATCCTCCCTCACTACTCCACCATCGCCCCTCACTACTCCACCATCCTCCCTCACTACTCCACCATCGTCCCTCACTACTCCACCATCCTCCTTCACTACTCCATCCTCCTTCACTACTCCACCATCCTCCTTCACTGCACCATCCTCCTTCACTACACCATCCTCTTTCACTACTCCACCATCCTCCTTCACTACTCCATCCTCCTTCACTACTCCACTATCCTCCTTCACTACTCCACCATCCTCCTTCAGTACTCCATCATCCTCCTTCACTACTCCACCATCCTCCTTCACTTCTCCACCATCCTCCTTCACTACTCCGCCATCCTCCTTCACTACTCCACCATCACTACTCCACCATCCTCCTTCACTACTCCACCATCCTCCTTCACTACTCCACCATCCTCCTTCACTACTCCACCATCCTCCTTCACTACTCCACCATCCTCCTTCACTACTCCACCATCCTCCTTCACTACTCCACCATCCTCCTTCACTACTCCGCCATCCTCCTTCACTACTCCACCATCCTCCTTCACTACTCCACCATCCTCCTTCACTACTCCGCCATCCTCCTTCACTACTCCACCATCCTCCTTCACTACTCCAACCTCTTTCACTACTCCACCATCCTCCTTCACTACTCCACCATCCTCCTTCGCTACTACACCATCCTCCTTCACTACACCATCCTCCTTCACTACTCCACCATCCTCCTTCACTACTCCACCATCCTCCTTCGCTACTCCACCATCCTCCTTCACTACACCATCCTCCCTCACTACTCCACCATCCTCCCTCACTACTCCACCATCCTCCCTCACTACTCCACCATCCTCCCTCACTACTCCACCATCCTCCCTCACTACTCCACCATCCTCCCTCACTACTCCACCATCCTCCCTCACTACTACACCATTCCTCCCTCACTTTGTAAGTGTACGCAAATTATTAATTTTCAAAGGCACTTGTCCAAAGATACTTGCTCTTTTTTCGTGCTACGCACGCACGCGCTCGCGCGTGCGTGCGTGTGTGTACTCGCCTAGTTGTACTCATCTGTTTGTGGTTGTAGGGGTCGATTCACATCTCCTGGCCCCGCCTCTTCACTGTGTATGTATGTGTGTGTACACTCACCTAGTTGTGGTTGCAGCGGTCGAGTCACAACTCCTGGCCCAGGTTCTTCACTGGCCGCAACTATGTTACTCTCCCTGCACCATTAGCTTTATCATACCTCTTCTTAAAGCTATGAATGGATACTGCCTCCACTACATAGCTTCCCTAACATCTCTGTGATCCATCTGAGTCTTCAACTTCCAAATGTGTCCCCTTGTTGCTGTGTCCCATCTCTGGAACATTCTGTCTCTGTCCACCTTGTCAATTCCTCTCAGTATTTTATATGTCATTATCATGTCTCCCCTATCCCTCCTGTCCTCCAGTGTCGTCAGATCGATTTCCCTTAACCTTTTCTCGTAGGACATACCTCTTAGCTCTGGGACTAGTCTTGTTGCAAACCTTTGCACTTTCTCTAGCAGTGCTTGGCTATGTGTGGGTTCCAAACTGGTGCCGCATACTCCAATATGGGCCTAACGTACACGGTGTACAGGGTCCTGAACGATTCCTTATTAAGATGTCGGAATGCTGTTCTGAGGTTTTCTAGGCGCCCATATGCTGCAGCAGTTATTAGGTTGATGTGCGCTTCAGGAGATGTGCCTGGTGTTATACTCACCCCAAGATCTTTTTCATTGTTGTAATCTCTAGCCCACCAGACTGTACTCTGTCTGCGGTCTTCTTTGCCCTTCCCCAATCTTCATGACTTTGCACTTGGTGGGGTTGAACTCCAGGAGCCAATTCCTTGACCAAGCCTGCAGCCTGTGTGTGTGTATGTGTGTGTGTGTGTGTGTGTGTGTGTGTGTGTGTGTGTATGTGGGTGTGTGTGTGTGTGTGTGTGTGTGTGTACGTACACCTGCATTTGTAAGGTTTACTTAAAAAAATTTATCCATATATCTTTAAAATTTACCAAATTTCTTCAAAATCCTTCGAGTCAAGAATATATTGTAATAAACCCACCTCTAAGGTTTAACCTATGTGTAAAGTTAATCTGAAATACATTTTGAAATCAGTCTAGGAAAATCATACATAATGAATGTATTTTAATTCAAAATCGACTTTTTCTTCTCATTAGTAAAACGTTTTATCCGGATGCAAATAGGTTGGTGGTAGAAAAGTGTTGCAGAAACGACGCTGCAAAAGCCTTTGAGACTACCTTTCGCATGACTTCATAATGATGCAACAGAGAGAAACATTGTCCTCGTGGAAGCTTCTCCCACAACTCAAAGTTTGAAAATTAGACAAAAGTGCAACATCTAGGTATCTTTATTGTAGACGTTTCGCCATCCAGTGGTTTTATCAGTACACATTCAATAACATAATTGGAAAACAATTGAACTATATACAAAAGCTGAGGTAATTAGTCCCTCAGCCTTGAGTTGGTGTGAAGAGCACCGTGGTCGTGAAGACTCTGGAGCACAGGCAAGAAGGCTGGCGCTTATATATACTCCCTGAGAGACTGAGAACCTCATGTTTTGTATATAGTTCTACTGTCTTCCAACTGTGTCTATGAATTTGTATTGATAGAACCACTGGATGGAGAAACATCTACAATAAAGATACCCAGACACTGCACATGTGTCTGGGTATCGGTATTTTATACCATTAACGTACATCTCAAAGCGTGTCCTATCTCTCTTTCTCTCTCATCAGGAGTTTTATTTATTAGTGTTTGTGTGTACTCATCTTGAAATATAAGCAATAATCTAAATAATAATATAAAGAGTGGTAATTTTCTCACTTGGTGGGTACTGGCATTAACTTGCTCTTTCATCTGAGTCGTCAGTGACTAAAGTTTATTATCCATAAAATTCATTATTGCCTCGCCAGTTATTTGACGCAATGTAACACGTAGTAAAGTACCAGAGTTACTTAGAGTTCATGACTCGCTCTTTTTACTGCTTGAGTTTCTTTCTTCCAGTACCTCAGCTGGTTGAAAAATAAGGCTGTAAGGCATGGATGTGTGTGTGTGTGTGTGTAAAGAAGGGATTATGGTACGTTAATTCTAGGTAGTAAATGTTATCAAGATTTCGATAATATATATTTTATTAATTATTGCTACTAAGGGAGTAAAATAAAACTGTTAGTTAATAACAAGTAAGACGATATTAAAGAGTCACTTCCAGATACATTGCGTAATAATAATAATACACACACACACACACACACACACACACACACACACACATACACGTATAAATATATGGTGCTGAATAGGTAAAACTTGCGAATTTGGCTTAAATAGCAATGCTCTTCTTGCCGAATAAGGCTAGCGAAAATTTGTGTATGCAGTAATTTCGGAAAAATCATTCTAACCCTACCGAAGAAAATATATTTCAGTGTCTTTATTATTATATTATTGTTGAAGAAACTGTAATTGCAGGAACACAGGGAATATAAATGAATAAAATCAAGGATGTTGTGGATTAAAGTACGGGCTAGATGCGAGAAGTGGATTATAATAAGTGTTTATGCACCTGGATAAGAAAGGAGTGTAGCGGAGGGAGAGTTTAGCGAGTGTTTAGGGAGTTTTGACGCATGTGAGAGAGTATTTGTGGCTGGGGACCTGAAAGTTAAAGTGAGAGACAGGGTTATAGAGGGCACAGATGGTAAGTCTGGGGTACTAGGGGCAAATGATAATGAGGGCTTTTGACTGAAGTTTATGTAGAAAGAGGTTTGGTAATAGGTAATACATATTTTAAAAAAATAAATATGAGTACGAGATATGATATAAAGCATAATAACAATAGTTTGTTGAAGTATACATAGGTGGATAAAAGGATGACTCGCAAATTTTCGGATGTGCATGTTTATAGAGAGGGCCAACACATAAATCAGGTAATTGTTTTAGTTGTAGATACATTGAGAATATAAAGAATATTGGGTACAAGGAGAATGGCATCAGCAAGTAAGAGACAGGTGAAGGTTTATACATTATTTGTAGAAACATGGGCTAGTAAGAGTATATATAGATAATGAGTTTGAAAAGGTAAGGGGTAGAATTAAGAATGCAGTGTTAGCGTGTTCATCAGAAGTTTGTGGATATAGGAGGGTGAGTGCCAGAGGGAAGAGGAGTGACTTGGGGAATAATGAGGAAAAGTTAGCATATGAGAAGTTTTTGCAGAGCAGAAATGATACAAGGAGGGAGAGGGGGAGGAATATATGGAGAGAAAAACAGAGGTTAAAAGAGTGGTAAGGAAATGTAAAAAGAGAGCAAATGAGAGGGTTGATGGGGGCGCTGTTAACAAATTTTGCTAAGAATGAGAACAAGTTTTGGAGTGAGATTAGTAAGTTGAAAGAGTCTTGGAAACGAATGGATTTGAAAATTAAAAATATAAGAGGAGAGTTATTGGATGGATGTTTCAGGAAGGAAGAGGGAATATTTGAAAAAAAATATTAAATGTTGATGAAGAGAGGGAAGCTCTGATTTTATACATTACCTGGAGGTATAACATCTTCTAGGAGTAAAGAAGAGCCTGATGTAAGGGTGGTACGTGAAGCAGTGGGTAGAATGAAAGTGGGCGAGGCAGCTACGTTTGTTGGAATAAGACATAAATATTAAAAGCAGATGGGATAGTTTTGTCGTGGTTGGTGTATTTAATAAATGAATAAAAGAGGGTAAGGTACCTAGGGATGGCCTGGAACTTACATAATTTCTTTGCATAAAGGCAGAGAACAAAAGAAAATGTAAGAATTGAAGCAGAAAATGGATAGTTTAAAACGTCAGTTCAGTGGCTAGCTACATTCACAGAAACCCGGATTTGGGTTCAAATATATATATATATATATATATATATATCTATATATATATATATATATATATATATATATATATATATGTCGTGCCGAATAGGCAGAATTTGCGATCTTGGCTTAAATAGCAACGCTCATCTTGCCATATATGACAAGTGAAAATTTGTGTATGCAATAATTTCGCCAAAATCATTCTGAACCTAACGAAAAAAATATATTTCACTGTGTTTGTTTAGTATTAAATTATTGTAAACAAATCTAAAATATATTTAGTTGGGTTAGGCTAAAATAAATTGCGTTTGTTATAATAAGGTTAGGTAAGTTTTCTAAGTTCATTTTGGTGCAAAAATATAATTTTTTAAATCAGCATTAATGAAAAAAATATATCTTTAAACGTATAAGAGGAAATTTTAGAAAGGACTTAATTTTAAATGAGTTCTTGCTAATTGACCAGTTTTACATATTCGGCACGACATATATATATATATATATATATATATATATATATATATATATATATATATATATATATATATATATATATATATATATATAAACTATTTGCAGAACAATATAAGATTACATCAGGAAAAATAAATCATCTTTTGTAATAAACGTAAAACAAAAACTTCATACCAATTTTAGATACGTTAATGCATTTTCGAGAGAGACTAACTGAGGGTTTGTCTAAAGTGTCCCGAAACGAACCGTAAATTTCTACACAACACGTATAAACGTAAACTTTGACAGTGATAATAAGAATGGGTTTATTATATGCCATAATACTTGGTTTAACTCTGAAAACATAATTCACAGTTTCCGTCTGGGTTCTGAGAAGCTGGAGGAGTTCCTTGACCCTTGTGATAGTGAGCTAATATATGCATCTCTGTGCTCTTAAAATAAATACTTATCTTTAACGATTTGGTAGCATATGATTTTTTTTTATTCTAACGCCTTCTTAGAGAAATCTAACGATTTATCTTCGAATCCACACACACACACACACACACACACACACACACACACACACACACACACACACACACACACACACACACATATACATATTTATGTAAGTGTGTGTGTCTGACTGCCTGTGTACATGTTGACTGGGCTTAATGTGTACAGCCTCTAAGGTTACGGCTGCCTACCTTCTTATCCTCCTTCCATGGATCCAACGACCTCATGAAGAATATTTTATCAAAACTTATACGCAAAAGAGGAAGAGTGATTATCCTGAGTTACATCAGTGACATCACCATGTGGGACACCCTCTCAGCGCAGACGATAAGACCAGCTAAAACTTCAGCTCGTTAACAGTCCACCTCAACACAGCCTTATCATGGAAAAGGGAGTGGTGCAGCTTTACTAGCAATAGCTCGCCTTTTAGCTGTGAATGCATATCACACGGGTGACTTTCTCCCAACAGTTACCATCTCTAAGAGTGGCACATGACTCACGAAATCATAACACGATTGCAAGCAAACCAAACCACGGGTGGAGTTTGAACTCGCGGTTAGAGAGTTGTTAAACTGGGCCAACTGCCTACAATAAGATTCGTCCAACTAGGCATATTTCTACACCATAGGAAGGTTAGCATAGGCACCACTGTGACCACAAATCCAAGTTTTTACAGACGAATCTCCCGCCAGCGTGGCCGTGATGAACTCTAGCTCAAGTCCCCTCAAAGCCGTCATCATGACAATATAATATAACTAGTTCAAGAGTTCAAGCCCTACCCGTGGTATGGTTTGACTGGCACATGTCTTTACCTGAAGACGCTTCGTCATGCAGTGGCTTTCTGCCTCAATTCACTCTGAGTAATAGTGTATTTTCGGCCTAACAGTAGCCGACCAGTGTGGTTTAATGGTCTAAACTGTTCAACTTTCAAGAATTGGCATGTTAGACGCAATGAAGGTAACGTGATCAAGAGAAGCCTTACTACAGCCCTCTGCCCAGCCGAAATAGAACTTTGATCTTTACTACCCAGCATCTCAGATGTGCCTTCCTGCTGCCCTGATGGGATCACATTATTTCTCTGATAGAATGGAAGATAGCTGGTGTGGGACTATACTTGTGTATCTTCTTTAAACGACACCAATAGTCATTACAGTGTCAGTCAGCAGGGCGGTGCTGCCGATCACAGGGAAGTTCGCGAGTACCACTTCATCTCTATAGGATCAGAAACCCTAGGCTCCTGGTGAAACCCTAGGCTCCTGCTGAAAACATGCCAGGGGTTTACTCCAGGAGCCGGGGTACAGGTTCATCGAAACCACCAGAGACCCCGAGGGCTGCCACTTCCTCTTCCAGCGCCTCAGCGTAGCAATTCACAGAGGAAATGCCTGCTGCATTTTGAGTTCCTGACTGGCGTTTTAGGAGCTCCATGAGCGTCACAACTTTAGTGCTTTCCTACATATTATGTAAACTCCTGTATGAATAGGTACGTAAGCAATATATATATATCATTCGTCGGAAGATATGTATTTGTAAACAGTTGTGACAAAGGCTGAACGTGTTTATTACACTCGATAAGCATCAGCTAGAGCGTTGAGTTCACACTGGAATATATTGGTTGCGGTAAGAATTACAATTTTATTTTAGGTAACGTCAGCAGGCTTTGGAAACTGTTCAGGAATCTGCATGTATTTATAAAGGTTATCTCACCAAGAACAGTTATATTATATATATATATATATATATATATATATATATATATATATATATATATATATAAATTGCGGACGAACAAGGAGGTTTCAGAGTGGGTAGGGGATGTGTAGATCAAGTGTTTACATTGAAGCATATATGTGAACAGTATTTAGATAAAGGTAGGGAAGTTTTTATTGCATTTATGGATTTAGAAAAGGCATATGATAGAGTGGATAGAGGAGCAATGTGGCAGATGTTGCAAGTTTATGGAATAGGTGGTAAGTTACTAAATGCTGTAAAGAGCTTTTATGAGGATAGTGAGGCTCAGGTTAGGGTGTGTAGAAGAGAGGGAGAATACTTCCCGGTAAAAGTAGGTCTTAGACAGGGATGTGTAATGTCACCATGGTTGTTTAATATATTTATAGATGGGGTTGTAAAAGAAGTAAATGCTAGGGTGTTCGGGAGAGGGGTGGGATTAAATTATGGGGAATCAAATTCAAAATGGGAATTGACACAGTTACTTTTTGCTGATGATACTGTGCTTATGGGAGATTCTAAAGAAAAATTGCAAAGGTTAGTGGATGAGTTTGAGAATGTGTGTAAAGGTAGAAAGTTGAAAGTGAACATAGAAAAGAGTAAGGTGATGAGGGTATCAAATGATTTAGATAAAGAAAAATTGGATATCAAATTGGGGAGGAGGAGTATGGAAGAAGTGAATGTTTTCAGATACTTGGGAGTTGACGTGTCAGCGGATGGATTTATGAAGGATGAGGTGAATCATAGAATTGATGAGGGAAAAAAGGTGAGTGGTGCGTTGAGGTATATGTGGAGTCAAAAAACGTTATCTATGGAGGCAAAGAAGGGAATGTATGAAAGTATAGTAGTACCAACACTCTTATATGGATGTGAAGCTTGGGTGGTAAATGCAGCAGCGAGGAGACGGTTGGAGGCAGTGGAGATGTCCTGTCTAAGGGCAATGTGTGGTGTAAATATTATGCAGAAAATTCGGAGTGTGGAAATTAGGAGAAGGTGTGGAGTTAATAAAAGCATTAGTCAGAGGGCAGAAGAGGGGTTGTTGAGGTGGTTTGGTCATTTAGAGAGAATGGATCAAAGTAGAATGACATGGAAAGCATATAAATCTATAGGGGAAGGAAAGAGGGGTAGGGGTCGTCCTCGAAAGGGTTGGAAAGAGGGGGTAAAGGAGGTTTTGTGGGTGAGGGGCTTGGACTTCCAGCAAGCGTGCATGAGCGTGTTAGATAGGAGTGAATGGAGACGAATGATACTTGGGACCTGACGATCTGTTGGAGTGTGAGCAGGGTAATATTTAGTGAAGGGATTCAGGGAAACCGGTTATTTTCATATAGTCGGACTTGAGTCCTGGAAATGGGAAGTACAATGCCTGCACTTTAAAGGAGGGGTTTGGGATATTGGCAGTTTGGAGGGATATGTTGTGTATCTCTATACGTATATGCTTCTAAACTGTTATATTCTGAGCACCTCTGCAAAAGCAGTGATAATGTGTGAGTGTGGTGAAAGTGTTGAATGATGATGAAAGTATTTTCTTTTTGGGGATTTTCTTTCTTTTTTGTGGGTCACCCTGCCTCGGTGGGAGACGACCGACTTGTTGAAAAAAAAAAAAAAAAAAATATATATATACATATATATATATATATAAATATATATATATTTATATATATATATATATATATATATATATATATATATATATATATATATATTATAATCTATGTACCATGTCAGACGAAACTAGCCTTTTTTTTTTTACATCCTCATTAAAACGCACCAACCCCTTTCGACTCCATCTTTCATTTATTCATTCTCTCTCCAATTCAGATTTAACGCTTTATTTTCAATAAAATATAACTAAAGCCACTCTAAGACTACCCAGTTCAAGCCTTCCTAAATCTTAATCTGTAATTAAAACAATGCACTACATCATTTTTTTAGGGTTTATAACGATCGTAAAATACTGGAACTGGAAATAATCTTAATATATTTCATGTTTAGGGAAGAGCAGTTATTAATAGTCTGACTAGTCAGAGAACAGGAAACAATCAGAAGATGGAGTACTGAGCCTTCCTCACTCCTTGCGCATGAGAACCTACACTGGTTTAGGGCTTCATGACAATAATAATAATAATAATAATAATAATAATAAAATTATGTGAAAAACTTTTAAATTAACTTGTGGAAATAAATTACTCAACGCTGTGAACATTTCCGAAGGTGGTCGTCAGCGCCCTCAGTTACGTCCCACAAGAATGCCACGCAAAGGAATCCGAAGAGCCTTCATCATCGAGGAATGAACCAATAAACATGTATGTCTGGAAGGGTCACATAAAACCTTTTGTTTCGTCACCTGAACCGAGGCTGGGCAGGAGCAAACAGGGTCATTACGTCAGTGGTCGGGGCTCACAGAGGCTACCCGCTGTCATTGGTGTCCAGACGGATGTTCCCCAACACAATGGCTTCGAAGTGGCTTGATTGTTTCTCTGATATTACTCTCTATTCTTTGGGTGAGGTTTTTGTGATGGTATTATGGCGTTTTATTACCTTATTGCCCCCGACTCTCACTATAATCGGTGCTGAACAAAAGGTAGCGGTTTTTACCCTGTGTCTTGAATACAATGGGATGGTATTATAATGCAAATAGACTAATATTCTGTTTGCATGGTTATGCGTTTGGATGCGAGGTAGTTCTCTCCACCTAACCACAAACCACGAAACCTATTGGGAATGCCCATTGGTTTTAGGAGAAAATAAATTTAAATTTATTATTTATTAAAAGCACTGCCAAACGTGTGAACAAATTTTTTTTTTACTTAATACTTGTCATCAGCGTCATCAATATTACCACCACGATTACCACAAATCTGTCACACCCATAGCCATCACTACCATCATTACCAAATGATTACCTCCATCATTACCATCACAGATATAAACACAGTAAACACCGCCGTCACATCACCATTAAAACATGAGTCCCTCACTACATCAGCAATCACATCACCACTAGAACATCTATCGCTATCACCACTACCTCAGCTATCACTATCATCACCATCATCAATACCAGTATTAACACCACTCGACCAGCATCAATCACCAATTTTATCACTGACATCAATCAATTTTATCACTTACATCAATCACCAATTTTATCACTGACATCAATCAATTTTATCGCTTACATCAATCAATTTTATCACTTACATCAATCACCAATTTTATCGCTACTGTCATACCAATTGCTAGTAACTATCATGATTGACATCATAACTATCATGATTGACATCATTTTTCTACCATCACGATCACTGCCACCACTGACACTGCCACCACTGACACTGCCACCACTGACACTGCCACCACTGACACTGCCACCACTGACACTGCCACCACTGACACTGCCACCACTGACACTGCCACCACTGACACTGCCACCACTGACACTGCCACCACTGACACTGCCACTACTGACACTGCCACCACTGACACTGCCACTACTGACACTGCCACCACTGACACTGCCACTACTGACACTGCCACCACTGACACTGCCACCACTGACACTGCCACCACTGACACTGCCACCACTGACACTGCCACCACTGACACTGCCACCACTGACACTGCCACCACTGACACTGCCACCACTGACACTGCCACTACTGACACTGCCACCACTGACACTGCCACTACTGACACTGCCACCACTGACACTGCCACTACTGACACTGCCACCACTGACACTGCCACCACTGACACTGCCACCACTGACACTGCCACCACTGACACTGCCACCACTGTCACTGCCACTACAATTACTGTCACTATAATTACTGAGACAATTCGAAAATTGAAACACTTATACAAGATATGAGAAACTTTATTAAGTATTAACAAAGATTCCCATATGTCGTATAAGGGTTTCAATCTTCAACTTGTCCGCTTTCAAAACCATTTATCACAAACAATAAATTCCACCATCAGTGCCATTACCATCATTGTTACCATTATCACTGCCACCAATATTAACAATAGTGGCAGTTTTTTATTTATTATAAAATTGCAACAATTTAGCTGTCCTTAAACAGATAACATTATTTCTGTTATATAATGAAATAGTTCTACTGTCTTTAAATTATGTCTTAGAATTTGTATTGATAAAGCCACCGGATTTCGATACCCAGATGTTCAATAATAAATACGCACTACTGAAATATTTTCAATATAAAATGAAAATCGAATTATTATTATTATTATTTATTATTATTATTATTATTTTTGTTGGCAGATTACCCCAGCTTACCCTGGGAATACTGTATTTCGTGTCTGTTAGGTGAACTAGAAATGTAAACAAGAGGCGGGTGTGGAAGATTCATGCCCCTGCACTTTGTATGACAGGAAGTGGGTGAGGGGGGCGCGGGGTAATCAGGGCAAGACTCGTGCTCCTGCATACAGATTGACAGGAGGCAAGAGTGGGAAACTAATACCCTGACACCCATCTTGTCAGAAGACAGGTGTATGGGACTCATGGCCACAGGACTCATCTTGTCATGAGGCAGGTGTGGGGGACTCGCACCTTCATACCCTTCTTGTCATTAAGGTGTGTCTCGGTTTTAGATTCTAAGAAATAATATAATGCAACCTGAAAAATTATCCAATGGGCACCACCCCAAAATATGAAAGCTAGAACCCTGTTTTTGTTCTTGAAATCAATATAAAAGAACTCTAACATTTCGAGCTCCTCTATATACTACATTCAAAAAGATTCCGCCAAATGGTGAAGCCTTCCAAATTAATATTTTGGAAAACCGTACATGTTTTTAATGTAAAAAAAAACTTTTAAATGCTATGCCATTCACTCTAACGAAACTAAGAAAATGTCATCACCAGGACCCACCTCCAGTCTTCATTTAAAATTTTGAAAAGCCGTATAACATGGAACCTGAGAGCGAGGAGGCGAGTGACAAGTTTGCTGGTACTTTCACGTGAATTGAATTACAGAAAAACTAATAAACAGTCATTCACAAATGTTCATGGCTGTACAGGTATATTAATAATGATAATAATAATAATACACATATAACCAACACATACGAGAAAGAAATTTATGACGACGATCGAGTCCGACTTGGATAAATAATTAGTCACAGTAACACAAGAGGGAAAGGGAGCCAGTATATACACAGTGTAGGGACGGGACAAATAGAAAAGGAAGGAAGAAGGAAGGAAATGGAGAGTCGTGGTAGAGGTAACGCTGGTAATGGAAGTAGTAGTAGAAGTAATCGTGGTAGTAGTAGGTAGGGGAAGTAGAGGTATTATTATTATTATTATTATTATTATTATGTAAGGAATTTTATCCCAGCAGTCTAGGAAGGGAAAGAAGTGGGTGAGGCCAGCTACCTCTGTTCATCACGGGAGCTGAACATGCTACCTCTGTTTATCACGGGAGCTGAACATGCTACCTCTGTTCATCACGGGAGCTGAACATGCTACCTCTGTTCATCACGGGAGCTGAACATGCTACCTCTGTTCATCACGGGAGCTGAACATGCTACCTCTGTTTATCACGGGAGCTGAACATGCTACCTCTGTTCATCACGGGAGCTGAACATGCTACCTCTGTTCATCACGGGAGCTGAACATGCTACCTCTGTTCATCACGGGAGCTGAACATGCTACCTCTGTTCATCACGGGAGCTGAACATGCTACCTCTGTCCATCATGGGAGCTGAATATGCTACCTCTGTTCATCACGGGAGCTGAATATGCTACCTCTGTTCATCACGGGAGCTGAACATGCTACCTCTGTTCATCACGGGAGCTGAACATGCTACCTCTGTTCACGGGAGCTGAACATGCTACCTCTGTTCATCACGGGAGCTGAACATGCTACCTCTGTTCATCACGGGAGCTGAACAGGTTACCTCTGTTCATCACGGGAGCTGAACATGCTACCTCTGTTCACCACAGGAGCTGAACACGCTACCTTTATTCACAACGATCACTGAACACACTACCTCTCTTCACCAGGGGCACTGAACACGCTACCTATGTTCGCAACAGGCACTGAATATGCGGCCAATGGGCACTACAAGCACTGAACAGTGCCCATGATCACCAAGAGCACTGAACACTGCCCTTGATCACCAAGAGCACTGAACACTGCCCTTGATTACCACGAGCACTGAACACTGCCCATGATCACCACGAGCACTGAACACTGCAAATTATCACCACGAGCACTGAACACTGCAAATGATCACCACGAGCACTGAAAACTGCCCATGATTACCACGAGCACTGAACACTGCCCTTGATCACCACGAGCACTGAACACTGCCCTTGATCTTCAAGAGCACTGAACGCTGTCCATGATCACCAAGAGCACTAAACACTGCCCATGATCACCACGAGCACTGAACACTGCCCATGATTACCACGAGCACTGAACATAGCCCTTGATCACCACGAGCACTGAACACTGCCTTTGATCATCACGAGCACTGAACACTGCCCTTGATCACCACGAGCACTGAACACTGCTCTTGATCACCACGAGCACTGAACACTGCTCTTGATCACCACGAGAACTGAACACTGCCCATGATCACCACGAGAACTGAACGCTGCCCAAGATCTCCACGAGCACTGAACACAGCCCTTGATCACCACGAGCACTGAACACTGCCCAAGATCTCCACGAGCACTGAACACTGCCCTTGATTACCACGAGCACTGAACACTGCTCTTGATCACCACGAACACTGAGCACTGCCCATGATCACCACGAGCACTGAACACTGCCCTTGATCACCACGAGCACTGAACACTGCCCATGATTACCACGAGCACTGAACACTGCCCTTGATCACCACGAGCACTGAACACTGCCCATGATCACGAGCACTGAACACTGCCCATGATCACCACAAGCACTGAACACTGCTATTGATCACCACGAGCACTGAACATTGCCCATGATCACGAGCACTGAACACTGCCCATGATCACGAGCACTGAACACTGCCCATGATCACGAGCACTGAACACTGCCCATGATCACCACGAGCACTGAACACTGCCCATGATCACGAGCACTGAACACTGCCCATGATCACCACGAGCACTGAACACTGCCCATGATCACGAGCGCTGAACACTGCCGATGATCACCACGAGCACTAAGACTGCCCATGATCACGAGTACTGAACACTGCCCATGATCACGAGCACTGAACACTGCCCATGATCACGAGCACTGAACACTGCCCCTGATCAAGAACACTGAACACTGCCAATGATCACGAGCACTGAACACTGCCCATGATCACCACGAGCACTGAACACTGCCCATGATCACGAACGCTGAACACTGCCAGTGATCACGAGCACTGAAGACTGCCCATGATCACGAGCACTGAACACTGCCGATGATCACCACGAGCACTGAAGACTGCCAATGATCACGAGCACTGAAGACCGCCCATGATCACGAGCACTGAACACTGCCCATGATCACGAGCACTGAACACTGCCCCTTATCACGAGCACTGAACACTGCCCATGATCACGAGCACTGAACACTGCCCATGATGACGAGGACTGAACACTGCCCGTGATCACGAGCACTAAACACTGTCCATGATCACGAGCACTGAGCACTGCCCATGATCACTAGCACTGAACACTGCCCATGATCACCACGAGCACTGAACACTGCCCATGATCACCATGAGCACTAAACACTGCCCATGATCACCACGAGCACTGAACACTGCCCATGATTACCACGAGCACTGAACACTGCCCTTGATCACCACGAGCATTGAACACTGCCCTTGATCATCCCGAGCACTGAACACTGCCCATGACCACCACGAGCACTGAACACTGCCCTTGATCACCACGAGCACTGAACACTGCCCTTGATCATCACGAGCACTGAACACTGCCCATGACCACCACGAGCACTGAACACTGCCCATGATCACCACGAGCACTGAACACTGCCCTTGATTACCACGAGCACTGAACACTGCCCATGACCACCACGAGCACTGAACACTGCCCTTGATCACCACGAGCACTGAATACTGCTCTTGATCACCACGAACAATGAACACTGCTCTTGATCACCACGAGCACTGAGCACTGCTCCTGATCACCACGAGCACTGAACACTGCTCCTGATCACCACGAGCGCTGAACACTGCCGATGATGACGCACACTGAACACTGCCCATGATCACCACGAGCACTGAACACTGCCCAAGATCTCCACGAGCACTGAATACTGCCCATGATCACCATGAGCACTGAACACTGCCCTTGATCACCACGAGCACTAAACACTGGCCTTGATCACCACTAGCACTGAACACTGCCCATGATCACTACGAGCACTGAACACTGCCCATGATCACCACGAGCACTGAACACTGCCCTTGGTCACCACGAGCACTGAATACTGCCCATGATCACTACGAGCACTGAACACTGCCCTTGATCACCACGAGCACTGAACACTGCCCTTGATCAACACGAGAACTGAACACTGCTCTTGATCATCACGAGCACTGAACACTGCCCATGATCACTACGAGCACTGAACACTGCCCTTGATCACCACTAGCACTGAACACTGCTCTTGATCACCACGAGCACTGAACACTGCCCATGATCACTACGAGCACTGAACACTGCCCAAGATCTCCACGAGCACTGAACACTGCCATTGTTCACCACGAGCACTGAACACTGCCCATGATCACGAGCACTGTACTCTGCCCATGATCATGAGCACTGAACAGTGCCCATGATCACTACGAGCACTGAACATTGCCCAAGATCTCCACGAGCACTGAACACTGCCATTGATCACCACGAGCACTGAACACTGCCTACGATCACGAGCACTGAACACTGCCAACGATCACGAGCACTGAACACTGCCCATGATCACGAGCACTGAACACTGCCCATGATCACGAACACTGAACACTGCCCATGATCACGAGCACTGAACACTGCCCATGATCACGAGCACTGAACACCGCCCATGATCACGAGCACTGAACACTGTACATGATCACGAGTACTGAAGACTGCCCATGATCACGAGTACTGAACACTGTCCATGATCACGAGCACTGAAGACTGCCCATGATCACGAGCACTGAACACTGCCCATGATCACGAGCACTGAACACTGCCCATGATCACGAGCACTGAACACTGCCCATGATCACCACGAGCACTGAACACTGCCCATGATCACCACGAGCACTGAACACTGCCCATGATCACCACGAGCACTGAACACTGCCCATGATCACCACGAGCACTGAACACTGCGCATGATCACGAGCACTGAACACTGCCCATGATCACGAACACTGAACACTGCCCATGATCACGAGCACTGAACACTGCCCATGATCACGAGCACTGAACACTGCGCATGATCACGAACACTGAACACTGCCCATGATCACGAGCACTGAACACTGCGCATGATCACGAACACTGAACACTGCCCATGATCACGAGCACTGAAAGAAGAATAACTGAACATTCGTATAATGTTTGTTTTCCCTGCCTTTATTACATAATTATCATGTATCCCCATTTTATTATTATTATCTTAAAAAATCATTGTTTGCTATTTTCAGGTTTAACAAAATGCTGTCAAAATTCTTAATATATATGAATAATATTGTCTTTTTCTGTCTTCGGAGAGAGAGAGAGAGAGAGAGAGAGAGAGAGAGAGAGAGAGAGAGAGAGAGAGAGAGAGAGAGAGAGAGAGAGAGAGAGAGAGAGAGAGAGAGAGAGAATCATTAAAGATAAGAACATAAGAAAGAAGGAACACTGCAACAGGCCTACTGACCCATGCGGAGCAGGTCCATGTGTCCCCCCCGAATTAGACCAATCACCCACCCCCCGGATTATCCCAAAGACTCTCCCAGTCTGGTCATCCCCACTCAAGGATGGAGCACTGTACCAGACCCCGCAGCACAAGGTAGACAGGTCCAACTCACACCCACCCACACCCACTCATAAGAACATAAGAACATAAGAACGAAGGAACACTGCAGAAGGCCTACTGGCCCATGCGAGGCAGGTCCAAGTCTCCTACCGGCTTAAGCCAATGCACCCAACCTAGTCAGGTCAGGTCACATTGACTTAAGGGAGGAACACGGCAACCGACCTGGTAGCACAAGCTATCAGGTACAACTCACACCCACCCACACCCACTCATGCATTTATCTAACCTAGTTTTAAAACTACACAACGTTTTAGCCTCTATAACTGTACTCGGGAGTTTGTTCCACTCATCCACAACTCTATTATCAAACCAGTGCTTTCCTATATCCTTCCTGAATCTGAATTTTTCCAACTTGAAGCCATTGCTGCGAGTCCTGTCTTGGCTGGAAATTTTCAGCACACTGTTTACATCCCCTTTATTTATTCCTGTTTTCCATTTATACACCTTGATCATATCCCCCCTAATTCTACGCCTTTCGAGAGAGTGCAGATTCAGGAACCTCAATCTATCCTCATAGGGAAGATTTCTGATACATGGGATCATCTTTGTCATCCTCCCTTGTACGTTTTCCAGAGCATTTATATCCATTCTGTAATACGGTGACCAGAACTGAGCAGCATAGTCTAAATGAGGCGTAACCAAGGATGTATAGAGTTGAAGAACAATCTGAGGACTTCTATTATTTATACTTCTAGATATGAAGCCAAGAATTCTGTTAGCTTTATTGCGAACACTAATGCACTGTTGTCTTGGTTTTAGGTTACTGCTAACCAGAACTCCTAAATCCTTTTCGCAGTCGGTAGTATTAAGATCTACATTATTTAGTTTATATGTGGCATGGTTATTTAACTGTCCAACATTTAGAACTTTGCATTTGTCAATATTAAACTGCATCTGCCACTTCTCCGACCATTGCGTCAGTCTATTCAAATCATCCTGGAGTTCTCTAATGTCCTCATTAGAATGAATTGGACGGCCTATTTTGGTGTCATCAGCAAATTTGCTTGTGTCGCTCTTTATTCCCTCATCTATGTCGTTTATGTAAATTGTGAACAACGGGCCCAACACTGACCCCTGAGGAACACCGCTTGTGATGTGCCCCCATTCGGATTTCTCCCCATTTATGCAAACTCTCTGCTGTCTGTCAGCCATGCCTCTACCCAGGAAAAAATTTCTCCTCCTATTCCGTGTGCCCTAAATTTCCTCAATAGCCTCTGGTGTGGAACTCTATCGTAAGCCTTAATGAAATCCATATACACAATATCATATTCATTACCATGATCTACCTCCTCAAACACCTTAGTGAAAAAAGTTAGTAAATTCGTAAGACAGGAACGCCCCTTTGTAAAACCGTGTTGAGAATCATTAATTAATCTGTGCCTGTCAAGATGGCTACGAATTGCTTTGGCAATTATTGATTCCATAAATTTTCCCACTGTGGAGGTAAGGCTTATTGGTCTATAGTTCGAAGCCAAGGACCTGTCACCTGTCTTGTAAATAGGTATTACATTTGCCATTTTCCACTTATCAGGCACTATGCCAGTTTGTAGTGATATGTTAAAAAGATTAGCCAAAGGTATGCTAAGTTCCTCTTTACATTCCTTTAACACCCTTGCAAACAGTTCATCAGGACCTGGGGATTTGTTAGATTTTAGTTTCTCTATTTGTCTGAGGACCATGTCACTAGTTACCGCAATCGTACATAGTTTATTATCATCCTGTTCTACGTAATCTATTATTTCAGGAATATCGCTAGTATTTTCCTGGGTGAAAACTGAGAGGAAGTAGGTATTTAGAATTTCACACATATCCTTATCACTGTCAGTGATCTGCCCAGAGTTACTCTTAAGTGGGCCAATCTTGTCCCTAATCTTACTTCTGTATACCTGAAAGAACCCTTTTGGGTTAGTCTTTGAGTCCCTTGCGACCTTAGCCTCATAATCCCTTTTTGTTTTTCTTATTCCTTTCTTTATTTCTCTCTTTAATTGAATATATTGATTTCTTAACTGCCCATCCTCTCTTTTGATACGCCTATATATGCCTCTCTTTTGACCAATGAGATGTTTTAATCTATTGTTCATCCATTTGGGATAATTTTTGTTAGATCTAATTTCCCTACTCGGAACAAAAGTTGTCTGGGCAGCTAGAACTATGCTCTGAAAAACGTCTTATTGGCAACCAAGATCACCTACCTGACCCATAGTTAGGACATCCCAATTTAGCCCACCCAAGTAATTTTTCAGTCCCATGAAGTCGGCCAAGCGAAAATCTGGGACAGAGATTTGATTGCAGTTATCTGGGTAATTCCATGATATATTGAAACCAAGTGATTTGTGATCACTTTTCCCAAGCTCATCATTAACCTCAAGATTATTAGTGAATATTTGTTGGCAAGAACCAAGTCAAGCAGATTGTTTCCTCTAGTTGGTTCTGTCACAACCTGTTCTAAAAAGCAATCCTGAACCGTATCAAGAAAGTCACAATCTCAAGATTTCCTGTCATATTGTTCCAATCAGTTTGTCTAAAGTTAAAATCTCCCATTATCACAACATCTTTATATCTAGATACCTTACGAATTTCGTCCCTTAACAGCTTATTGCACTCCCTACCAAGGTTTGGGGGCCTATAAATCACACCCAAAATTAATTTGTCACGTCCCTCGAGAAACTGTAGCCAAACCGATTCTGTGTTCGATGTTTCTAATCTTATATCATGTCTAAGACAACAATTTAAATTTTCTCTGACATACATCGCCACACCACCACCCGTCCTGTTGACCCTATCAGTGTGGAATAGTTTATAACACTGTATGTTGCATTCAGAAGGCATTTCTCTATCTTTCAGGTTGAACCAGGTCTCTATTATTCCAATAATATCTATATTACTTACACTTGCAAGGACATCACTCCAGTGGCCATTCATTCTTCAGCAGCAGTCTTGAACTAATATGATGAATTAAAGATATATATATATATATATATATATATATATATATATATATATATATATATATATATATATATGCAATAAGATCACAGTAAACAGGTGATTTCAGAATATGCAAAACAACCACTCCGAAAGAATAGAGAAATTCCAAGCGCATTCGTGACTACTCACATGTATGCAATAATTTCGCCAAAATAATTCTGAACCTAACGAAAAAAATATATTTGATTGTGTTTGTTTAGTGCTAAATTATTGCAAACGTATTTAAAATATATTTAGTTGGGTTAGGCTAAAATAAATTGCTCTTGTTATAATAAGGTTAGGTAAGTTTTCTAAGATTCTTCTGGTGCAAAATTAAAATTTTTTACATTAACATTAATAAAAAAAATATGTCTTTAAACGTATAAGAGAAAATTTCAGAAAGAACTTACTTTTAAATGAGTTCTTGCTAATTGGCCAGTTTTACATAATCGGCACGACATATATATATATATATACATATATATATATATATATATATATATATATATATATATATATATATATATATATATATACATATATATATATATATATATACATATATATATATATATATAATATATATATATACATATATATATATATATAATATATATATATACATATATATATATATATAATATATATATATACATATATATATATATATATATAATATATATATATATATATATATATATATATATATATATATATATATATATATATATATATATATATATATATATATATATATAAGAACAGAGAAATTCCAAGCGCTTTCGTGACTACTCACATTATCAAGGAACTATGATAGATAGTTCCATGATAATGTGATTACTCACGAAAGCGCTTGGAATTTCTCTATTCTTTCAGAGTGGTTGTTTTGCATATTTTGAAATCACCTGTTTACTGTGTTCTTATTGCATATAATATATATATATATATATATATATATATATATATATATATATATATATATATATATATATATATATATATATATATATATATATATATATATATATATATATATATATATATATATAATATATATATATATATATATATATATTATATATATATATATATATATATATATGTATATATATATATATATATATATATATATATATATATATATATATATATAATATAAATATATATATATATAATATGTATATAATATATATATATATATATATATATATATATATATATATATATATATATATATATATATATATATATATAATATAGGAAGGTACCACCTCTAGAACTGTCCTAGGGACCCTCATCCTCAGAGAAAAGAATAAACTTGCTTCAGGGAAAACTCAAGGTTCTCCCTGAAGCTGTTTGAGAATTTTCTCCTTCCACCCCCTCTATTTCAAGTATGTTTTATTTAAAGACAAAATACATTGGCCAAACATTCACTAAAATACAACATATATATATATATATATATATATATATATATATATATATATATATATATATGAGAGAGAGAGTATGGAGGAGGTGATTGTATTCAGATATTTATCAGTAGACGTGTTAGCAGATGGGTCTATGAAAGATGAGGTGAATCATAGATCTGACGAGGGGAGAAAGGTGAGTGGTGCACTGAGGAGTCTGTATAGACAAAGAACCTTATCCATGGAAGCAAAGAGGGAAATGTATGAGAGTATAGTTATACAAATGGTTTTTAAAAAGTGTAAAGCATGTTGCAACAAGAAGACCGGGGTCAGAGATTTGTCTGAGGGCAATGTGTAGTGTGAATATAATATAGAGAATTAGTAGTCTGGAAATTAGGAGGAGGTGCAGGATTACCAAAACTATTATCCAGAGGACTGAAGAGAGGTTGTTGAGGTGGTTAAGGCATGTAGAGAGGATGGAACACTGACTTCGAGTGTATAAATCTGTAGTGGAGGGAAAGCAAGGTAGGGGTCGGCCTACGAAAGGTTGGAGGGAGGGGATAAAGGAGGTTTTGTGTGCGAGGGGCTTGGCCTTCTAGAATGCATTCGTTAGGGTATTAGATAGGAGCGAATGGAGACAAATATTTTTAAGGACTTGACGTGCTGTTGGAATGTGAGCAGGGTAATATTTATGAAGGGATTCAGGGAAACCGGCAGGCCGGACTTGAGTGCTAGAGATGGGAAGTACAGTGCCTGCACTGTGAAGGAGGGGTGTTAATGTTGCAGTTTTATAACTGTAGTGTAAGTGCATCTCAGGCAAGACAGTGATAGAGTGAATGATGGTGAACGTTTTTCTTTTTCGAGCCACCCTGCCTTTATGGGAAACGGCCGGTGTGTTAATAATGTGTGTGTATATATATATATATATATATATATATATATATATATATATATATATATATATATATATATATATATTCTTTCTTTCAACACACCAGCCGTATCCCACTGAGGCGGGGTGGCCCAAAAGGAAAAACTAAAGTTTCTCCTTTTACATTTAGTAATATATACAGGAGAAGAGGTTACTAGCCCCTTGCTCCCGGCATTTTAGTCGCCTCTTACAACACGCATGGCTTACGAAGGAAGAATTCTGTTCCACTTCCCCATGGAGCTAAGAGGAAATAAACAAGAATAAGAACTAGAAAGAAAATAGAAGAAAACCCAGAGGGGTGTGTGTATATATGTGCTTGTACATGTATGTGTAGTGTGACCTAAATGTAAGTAGAAGTAGCAAGACGTACCTGTAATCTTGCATATTTATGAGACAGACAAAAGACACCAGCAATCCTACCATCATGTAAAACAATTACAGGCTTTCGTTTTACACTCACTTGGCAGGACGGTAGTACCTCCCTGGGTGTTTGCTGTCTACCAACCTACTACCTATAATATATATATTATATATATATATATATATATATATATAAACTATATATATATATATATATATATATATATATATATATATATATATATATATGGTCAATTAGCAATAACTCATTTAAAATTAAGTCCTTTCTAAAATTTTCTCTTATACATTTAAAGATATATATTTTTCATTAATGTTAATGTAAAAATTTATAATTTTACACCAAAAGGTACTTAGAAAACTAACCTAACCTTATCATAACACGAACAATTTATTTTAGCTTAAGTCAACTAAATATATTTTAGATACGTTTACAATAATTTAATACTAAACAAACACAGTGAAATATATTTTTTTCGTTAGGTACAGAATCATTTTGGCGAAATTATTGCATACACAAATTTTCACTTGTCCTATATGGCAAGATGAGCGTTGCTATTTAAGCCAAGATCGCAAGTTCTGCCTATTCGGCACGACATATATATATATATATATATATATATATATATATATATATATATATATATATATATATATATATAATATATGAGAAACGTAAAAAATAGTTCTTTGATAATGTGAGGCATCATATAGGATACAGAAAAGTACTGGGTTGCTTCATATATAGTTAGATAAATACATGAATGAGAAGGGTCGAATTGGAGTACGATTTGCATTTAAGTTAATATGGTTTTTCAATGCTTATTCCTTGGATAACACTGATAATGAGTTTGGTGAATATTTTTAGTGGGTTTGAATTCGACAAGAACTTGCCTAATATGGGCCAGTAGGACTGCTGCAGCGATCTTCCTTTCTTTTGTTCTTATGCTCTCAGAATCTTAGTTACATCTCCTTTGTTTATGCCCATCATCTGCTTATTCACTTCAATCATGTCTCCCGCATTCTTCGTCTTACAAGAGAATGTAGTTTAAGGGATTTCAATCCTTCTTCGTATGGAAACTTTCTTAACAAATGGAATAATTTTGTTATTCTTCTCTAAATGTTTTCTAGCGAATTTATATCCGTTCTGGAATATGGAGACCAGAAATGAGCTGCATAATCAAGGTGTGGCCTTACTAATGAAGTGTAAAGCTGTAGTATAACCTCTGGACTCCTGTTGCATATACTTCTTGATACATATCCCAGTAATCTGTTTGCCTTATTACGTACTTTTAGGCATTGCTGTCATGGCTTCGGGTTTATGCTTACCATAACTACCAAGTCCTTTTCGCATTCTGTATGGCCAAGTTCTCTATTATTTAGCTGATAAGTGCTAGGGTTATTTACCTTCCCTAAAATCAAAACTTTGCATTTTTCTACACTGAACTGCATCTGCCACTTTTCCGACCATCACATGAGCGTGTCTAAATCCTCGTGAAGTACGGTGGTATCTTCCCCTGAAGATATCACCGTGAAGATCCTGCCTATTTCTACATCGTAAGTGAATTTGTTCATATCACTTGTTATTCCCTTGTCAAAATCATTAATGTATATTATGAGCAACAATTGGCATAAAACTGACTCTTGTGGAACGCCACTTGTGACTGATCCTCACTTAGATTTCTCCCCATTTACGCAGACTCTGCTTCCTGTTGATGAGCCAAACCTCGAGCAATGACTACCTCAGTATCACGAACTGCCATTTTCTTTAACAGTCTTGGATATGGTACTCTATCAAAAGCTTCACTAAAATCCAAATAAATATCATACCCTTTACGATGGTCAACTGACTCCAAAGTTTTGCTGAAGAAAGTCAGTAAATTAGGGAGGAATGACCCCTCGTGAATCCATGCTGAATATCATAGATCAAATTATCCTTATCAAGATGACTTCGTATAATATCAGCTATAGTTGACTTCAGTAATTTGCCTACAATTAAGGTCAGTCATATTGGATGGTAATTTGATGGTAATGAATTGTCCCCTGCTTTTAAAATAGGAATTCACTAGCCTTCTACTGTGTATCACAACACTGCAACTGTTTAAAGAGATATATTAAAAATGTTACTGGTTCACAAAGTTTCATTTTGCACACCTTAAGAACCCTAGAAAAAAGTTCATAAGGGTCTGGGGATTTATTTTGCTTTAATCGGTCAAATTATTTTATTACCACATCCCTAGTGATATTATATAATTTATTTTCTTCAGTCCCACTATAAAAATTAATTACTGGGAAATTTAAATTTTGCAGCTTCCAATATTGTGTTCTATGGTGTCGGTGACGGCGATTAGCAAGGCTTCCAGATAACGTCGTTCGGTGAGGACAAGTTGTGCCTCATTCCATTTTCCGTGGAGTTCCTGCGGAGGACACAGGCGTACCCTAACCCTTGTTGGCATTAGGATGCTCGTTCAGGCAGACCTAGAGAGACGACTTAAGGTACTCCTGTGTTCTCCACGGGGAATCCACGAAACATTAATTAAACGAGTTGAAATGAGCTACAGCCCGTCCTCACTGAACAAGACCTTAGACGCAAACAAAGTCTGGAAACCTCGCTAATCATCGTCACCGACACCATTGAGCGTAACACTGGAAGTTACAAAATTTCCTGATGCGCAACCAGGCAAAGCACCTGGTCATGGACCGGGCCGCTGGGGCGTTGATCCCCGGAATACCCTCCAGGTAGGTAGACCACCTACCTAACAACACAGGAATCACATGACCTCATTGTCTGCCTAACCTCATCCCAATATGCCATTTTTCAGATCACTATGTGTCACACCCCAGTCTCCGCCTATATATACACTGATATTTTAATCTCCGTAATAAAAGTGATCGAAGTCACAGGACCGACACGTTTTCTAATAAATATGTCTTAGTGTTTACTCACCTACTTTTCTCTAAACCAATTTGTCGGTATCAATTACCAAGGTTTATACTGTGAATTCTTGCACGTATTTGAACCTTCATACGCATACATGTGTGCATCATACGTATACATGTGTGAAAAGCATCAGTGAGTAGCTAGTAATAGTGAGTGGTAAGGAATAATAGTGAATAGTAGCAGTGAGTAGAGAGAAATATAAGTACAATAGTAGTGAGTAGTAGTAGTGAGTGGTGAGGAATAATAGTGAGTGTTGAGTAGTAATAGTGTAATGTGAAGAGTAACAGTGAGTAATAGTGAGCGGTGAGCAGTAGCAGGAAAAGTGAGTGGTGAAGAGAAGCAGTGAGTTATGATGGGCAGTAGTGAGTACTAGTGAGAAGTAATAGTAGTAGTAGCAGTAGTAATGAGCGGTGAGGGGTAGTAGTAGTGAGTATTGAGGAGTAGCAGCAGTGAGTAGTGTTTGTGAGAAGTAATAGTGAGCAGTGCTAGTGTGGAGTAGTAGTAGTAGTGAATAGTGAGAATGAGTAAGGATTGTGAGTAACAGAGGGTTGAGAAGTAGTAGTAGTGTGTAATGAGTAACTGTAGTAAGCGGTGAGTAGTAGTAGTAGAGAATGATGAATAGTAGAGTGTTGTGAATAGTAGAAGTAGTAGTCGTAAGTGGTGATTAATTGTAATAAGTGGTTGGGAGTATTATTGTTTAGTGGAAGTATTATTATTATTATTAGTAGTAGTAGTAGTAGTAGTAGCAGCAGCAGCAGCAGCAGCAGAAATTATTTGGTAACAAAGAGTGGTGAGAGGTAATAGTGAGGTGCGAGTGATGAGTGCTGGGAAGTGAATAGTGGGTAGTGAGTGGTAAGGAGTGCTGTGGAGTGGTGGGTAGTGAGTGGTAAGGAGTGCTGTGGAGTGGTGGGTAGTGAGTGGTAAGGAGTGCTGTGGAGTGGTGGGTAGTAGAAGCAAGGAGCCACGGCAACTCTCCCCTGCTGTAAATATTTACAACGCCTGTGTTTTACACCTTCAGTAATCACTGTAAATGACTGTGAAAGTTAGTGGAGGGCGCAGCTCCTCCCTGAGGGACTCTGTACCGCGCTATATTCATTTAGCTTTCTATATTAGCCGCTTTACATAGATGTTATACTTAGATTGTATTTGTTATCAATCAGCAGCCAAGTATCTTGGTGGTTCAGTACAGTCAGCAAATGAAACTTAAAACGAGCAATCACTGTTCAAGTTTTTTCTGCATACTTCTGCGTGATCCACTTCCATATCCACGGATTTTCATGGTCCACTTCTACCAATATCTATCGTTTTCCTTGGCCTACTTAGAAGTAGGCCATAGAAAACTTTCTAAGGTTCAATTCCGCCAGTATATATGGCTCTCCATAGTATCTATAACATTTTATTATCCACTTTTACCGATGCCTATGGCTTTCAGTGGCGCATTTCCACAACTTATGACATTCCATGGTCTGCTTCCCCATGAATATATATTAGAGGTGAACAAGTTACGGCCCGTTGGCAACATCCAGCTCACAGAAAGATATTAGAAAGCAGGAAGTATTGTTTTATTTAGATTTTCTGTACTTAACTAATATGTTAGCTTCTGAATGTAGTGTGTGTATGGTAATTAAGAAGTCCAGTACATCATTATTATATTCCAGAAACGCTAAATCTGTAGGGATAAGACAGTATCTGATGCATGGAAGATAATCAGGTTTTATACAATTAAGACAGATTATTACGGTTTTGTGATTTAAGTTACGTCTAATTCCCTAAACTGGGAATTATTCTCCAGTTCCAGGATATCCTCCTACTTGAAGGATGACCGTTGGCTCGTGCCCATTACCATGGATGTGATCGCCAAAACTTGATCCACATTCGTGGTCCCTTAAGCTCCTTAGTGAGTTAAGTAAAAGAACACAAGTGCAACTAATGTGATATATTACTGTAGCAACGTTTCGCTCTCCAGGAGTTTTATCAAGCCTTTACAACATTAATAAATTCTTTAGCGAGGTCATGAATGACTATCTAAGGATGCCTCATTTAGTAACTTACCTACTTTTATTCAGTTCAATACTATTTTAGTAAAAAAACACATCAAACTCTCTGTTGCATTTCACAAATAAGGTAATGGGGGTCTTCTTTGATTCATACATTGATTGTGCCCTTTTTGAGGGGAAAATAATTTGGAAATAAATATCCTGACGAAAAGAAATGTATCAATAGAATGCAGAGTAAACAACATAGACTGGACATGGAAATACATTTTTGTTTCAATGAATGGGAAAGCTTTGTATTGAGAAATGGTATGGTGATACCGACAAGATGTGAAAAAAAGACACTTATGTACAGTTCAGGGCATTTATTGTAGAAAACAGAGAGGCTGAAATATAGGCAACAGAGAGTTTGCATAAACGAGGAGAAATCAGAGTGGGGACGCGTCACAAGCGTTGTTCGTCAGGGCTCTTTGTTCTTCACAGTCTATATAAACGAGAAAGATGGGGGCATAAATAGCGACAGAAGCAAGTTTACCGATGACACCAAAATAGGCCGTCTGACGAAGACACTAGAGCACTCCAGAAAGATCTGAATAATGGTCATAGAAATGGCAGATGTAGTTTAACATAGACAAATGAAAAGTTCTAAGCGTTGGAAAGGAAAATAACCATGACACTTATAAACTGCATAACGTAGATCTTAATATCACTGAGCGTGAAAAAGATTTAGGAGCTCTGGTTAATAGTAATCTAAAACCAAGACAACAGTGCGTAAGAGTTCCCCATAAAGGGAGTAGGATTCTTGGCTTCATATGAAGAAGTATAAATAAGGGGAGCCCTCAGGTTGTGCTTCAACTTTATATATCGTTTTGATAAGGACCTGCCTTGTATGGGCCAGTAGGCCTTCTACAGTGCACCGTTCTGGTTACCATATTACATAATAGGAGTAAATGCACTCGAAAACGAACAAAGGAGGATAAAGCTGATCCCATGTTTTAGAAATCTTTCCAACGAGGACAAACTGAGTGCACTGCATCGGCACTCTCTAGAAAAGGCATAGAATTAAAAGGATATGACTTGTAGAAAGTACAGCATATGGCCGGAGAAGTGGCTTATATACTGTAGTCAGGTGAGTGGAAGTAGGAGGAGGCGGGATCACAGTGGTGCCATCCACTAATGTAAGTAGGTCTATATCCAAAGGTTGGACAAGTATTGAAGAATTCCTTGTATCAAGATCCCATGATGCTGCAGTGTCTGATAGATGTGATAAATGGTTTTGAAAACCTATTGTGTGGCAAAATGTTTCCTCAGTAAAGATTCCCACATACTGCATAAGCGTTTTCAAAACCAGTTATCACAGTATATAGAGGCATGAGTCAGGTGAAATGTCGCGTAGGTAACACTAGTAGTGGTAGTAGTAGTAGAAGTGGTGGTTGTGGTAATAATTGTGGAGTGGTAGGTAAGACACATAGGCAACAGTTAGGCAACTTTATTCAATGCAAGGAATTCGTAGGTTCGAGTCTCCTTCAGCCAGAGATCAGTGTTTATATATATATATATATATATATATATATATATATATATATATATATATATATATGTCGTGCCGAAAAGGCAGAACTTGCGATCTTGGCTTAAATAGCAACGCTCATCTTGCCATATAGGACAAGTGAAAATTTGTGTATGCAATAATTTCGCCAAAATCATTCTGAACCAAACGAAAAAAATATATTTCAGTGTGTTTGTTTAGTATTAAATTATTGTAAACAAATTTAAAATATATTTAGTTGGGTTAGGCTAAAATAAATTGCGCTTGTTATAATTAAGTTAGGTAAGTTTTCTAAGTTCCTTTTGGTGCAAAATTATAATTTTTTACATCAACATTAATGAAAAAAATATATCTTTAAACGTATAAGAGAAAATTTTAGAAAGGACTTAATTTTAAATGAGTTCTTGCTAATTGACCAGTTTTACATATTCGGCACGACATATATATATATATATATATATATATATATATATATATATATATATATATATATATATATATAAATATAGGATGGGGTCCACCTCTGGTGTAAATTGTGGGACCCATAGCCTCGGAGAAGTGGATAAAAAGGCTTCAAGGAAGAATATTTGGATTTCTTCCTGAAGCCATTTGAATATATATATATATATATATATATATATATATATATATATATCACATCGGTCGTCTCCAGCAAATGTTGGACGATCTCAGAGAGGCTAGAGATTTGTGCATGTGTGTGTGTTTCAGAAGTGATTTTGTGTGAGAGAAATGAGTGTGAGAAGCGAGTAAGAGAGAGAGGGGGGAGGGGGGAGGGGGGAAGAAAGAGAAGTAGATGCATAAGATGGCATCCTACAACGAAGCTGCAGGTGTTTGTTTAACATAAACAACACCCACGAGTTGTTCAGCAGCATAATATACGTTTAAGTTTACGTTTGAGTTAAATTAAAGAAATCTAACTTACATTAAGTGGTTATGCTAACTTGCGTAATGGTAGGTTACGCTAACTTACTTTAGGTTAAGTTAAATTATACTAGGTTAACTTACGTTAAGTAAGGTTACATCAGGTTCGGTTAATTTATCTTTGGTTAAATTAGGTTAAGTTTGATTTAGTTAATTCACGTTAGGTTAGATTAGGTTAAGTTAGGTTAGTGTTAGCCGACGTAAATTGAAGGAAGTATATGGCGGTTGGAAATTATTGGAAGTTCCTGTTGAATGATCGATGACTTTGTAACGTTAGTGACTATTATTATTATTATTAGTAGTAGTAGTAGTAATAGTAGGAGTAGTAGCGGCAGTACGGGAAGTGCTAAACCCTTACGGGTTATATAGCGCATAGGGAATAGACGGCAAAGAGGTTTGATTCAAGTAAATACGAGATATATCTCTTACTTTGAATCTATAATTCTCACTGGAACTGAGAGAGTGCAGGAGAATTATCATCCATTATAATTATAAATATGGAAATAGAGGGTAGCTTCAGTTTCTTGCTTCAGCTATCACATTCATGGAAGAGGCACTGCATGACCCCTGTAGGGGTCATGCAGCGTCTAGGGAAATGAGAATAGGCCTAATTCCTTGAATCAAGAGCTCCTTGAGGGGTACATTTTTATCAAGGCATTCCCACCTTGAGTGGGGATACCATGTGTTTCAGTGGTAAAGTATTTTATCGTTTCTTTATTTGTATTGTCTTCATAGTGTTTACTGTCTTCCACATTTCCCATAATCGTTTTCCATTTTTTTTATGTTAAGAATTTCTCCGGGAGAACTAATTTATTAACTACACTTATAATTCATTGTCTCCAATATAAAGAAACTAAGATATCAGCCGTATGGCAAATTAAAATAAATTAGCCAGGAGTTTATATCAAACACTAAGATTATTGGCTTATGTTTTACTATTAACAACAAAATCAACAACTTGGGATAATCCATTATCTTAAAATAATATATCACAGATTGCAGGAAAACTTAAAAACTAGCCTCAAGGGGATCGTCGCCTCGTCACTGCTGAACTGGGTCATATTTTCTCCCTCAAATTCTCTTCTACACTTCACATGTAAACTGACACAAACAAAACATTCTACACTACAAAGCAATTTTACTAAGCTTGTTTAAACTACGTCTTGAAAATATACTTTCATGACTTTGATGTATTCCGAAGTACTTAACACCATATACGTTTCCAATAAGTCCTTAAAAAAGAATCCTCTCCTGTCTACTTAGTTTCTAAAGTAGTGACTTAGTAGGATGCAAGTAACCGAAGTAGAAGACAGGAGACTGAGGAAATACCTGTTGACGATATTCAAATGTAAGTTGAACACTGGGGTAAGCCTTACAATATTTACACGTTGTAGATACAATATGTACAAAAAAACTATAATCAAATAAATAAGTGGTGCAAATGAGGGACTAAATGAATTTACTAATGAAAGAAATGGTCGCTTGATTTTTTTACACTGTAATATGAAGCGCAGCTGGAGCTTGCAATAAATGTTTAATAAGGCCTAAGTGTTTTTCAGGGCCTAATTATCTCTATAGGTCTAAGTATCCTTTCTAGGCCTAAGTTTCTTCGTAGGCCTAAACGTCTTTCTTGTCCTAAGTGTCTCTCTTGAGCAACTCGGAGAGAGCCGTGATGTAGGTCTGCGCCATCTGAAGCGTCTCAAACTTGGAGAGTTTTCTGTCGTTCCCAAGCGCGGGCACCACCTCTCGGAGTCTCTCGAAGGCGTCGTTCAGGCCGTTCATTCGTCTCCGTTCCCTGGCGTTGGCTTGAAGTCTTCGTTTCTTCTTGACTTCACCGTTAACAAATATGGGCTGTCTCCGTCGTATCCTCAGAGGTTTGCGTTCGAAGATGGGTTGATTTTGGACTATCGTTTCCGTGCGAGGTCCCACAGACTGGTAGGCCGGGGATATGGTCTGACTGGCGCCGCTGCTAGGCCAGAAGTTTTCATAATTAACTGGCGTAAAGTTACTGCTATTCTCATTACTCATTACTGTCTGTCGTTGGAATTCAGCCGTCGGATGGAATGCCTGCCCCCTCTCAGCTTCCGCTCCTCCATAATAGTTTCTGCTGTCGTTGTAAAAGCTTGCCGGGGTGAAGGTGTTCGTCGCGGGCGTGGAGAGGTCGGTGTAGATGGGCGTAGGAAGGGAGTGAGCACTGTGGTGTGGGGCGGGGCTAGGCGGAGCACCGTCATCACTGCCCGGACTGGCTGAGGGCGTGGTGTCGCACCCGTCACTGTAAGCGTCCAGATAATCTCCCTGACGCAGATCACTTCCTACTACACTGTTGAAATCCTCGCAGCACAAGTCGCTAAACGATGAAGTGTTTGTCCACCTGAACACTCGTGTATCAAGAGCCATTGTACCTCTTGTATTTGTAATAATATTACTGCAATACAGTTCCCTGAAGATAAACTCAATTAAATATCGCTACTGTTCCATGGCTCAGTGTTACACCTAGATTCACACTGGCACCGCTAGTATCCTGCCTGCTGCTGGAAGTATTTGGACTATTAAGTAACCACAGTTTTGCTGGACCAAATAATTCTGATTTAATGTCACTACTGTTCCACGAGGCCACGAGTGTGGTGCAGGCAGGAGCGGCGGTGAGCCCCAGGCTGCTGCTTCCGTGCTACTGAGCGCTGCCTCCCACACGTCTCCTTACACTCATGTTCTTCACATTATTTTTCCCTCAGATAGGCAAAGCTCCATAAAGAGTTACCATATATTATTATTATTTCAGAATATTAATAGTCAATGGCTTGTTAATGTTGATGTATTCTTCTTATATAAGGAATACACCAACATGGGAGTGTGAATATATAGAATAACTCGGCATAATGGAAGGAAATAATATGAAAAAAATGTTCGTGAGTGGAGCGGTACCGCCTCGTACCTGGAGTCACGTGACTACTCCCGGCCAATGACTGCAGACTGTCAGTGACGTCATGTGTCCATTCAACACCGAAAATTAATTTTAAAAAGCTAAATACCTGAGTAACAAATATCTCTGGAAACTGTGGCGTGGCTACTTAAAATAGTTTCCCGTCTTATGGATATAATATCGACGTTATATATATATATATATATATATATATATATATATATATATATATATATATATATATATATATACATATATATAATGTCGTGCCGAATAGGCAGAATTTGCGATCTTGGCTTAAATAGCAACGCTCATCTTGCCATATAGGACAAGTGAAAATTTGTGTATGCAATAATGTCGCCAAAATCATTCTGAACCTAACGAAAAAAATATATTTCACTGTGTTTGTTTAGTATTAAATTACTGTAAACAAATCTAAAATATATTTAGTTGGGTTAGGCTAAAATAAATTGTTCTTGTTATAATAAGGTTAGGTAAGTTTTCTAAGTTCCTTTTGGTGCAAAATTATAAATTTTTACGTTAACATTAATGAAAAAAATATATCTTTAAACGTATAAGAGAAAATTTTAGAAAGGACTTAATTTTAAATGAGTTCTTGCTAATTGACCAGTTTTACATATTCGGCACGACATATATATTTATATATATATATATATATATATATATATATATATATATATATATATATATATATATATATATATATATATATATATATGCAATAAGATCACAGTAAACAGGTGATTTCAAAATATACAAAACAACCACTCTGAAAGAATAGAGAAATTCCAAGCGCTTTCGTGACTACTCACATTATCAAGGAACTATGATAGTTCTTTGATAATGTGAGTAGTCACGAAAGCGCTTGGAATTTCTCTATTCTTTCAGAGTGGTTGTTTTGCATATATATATATATATATATATATATATATATATATATATATATATATATATATATATATATATATATATATATATATATATATATATATATATATATGCAAAACAATAAAGTTTATTACGGTCAAACTGGTAAAAATCTCGAACTAAGATTAAAACAACATAAATATAGCATTAGAACTGGACAAGATTCTAATGCTCTATATATTCATGTAAGAGATTTTAACCATCCAATTGATTTTCAAAAAGTTGAGAGAGTTGCATCAATCAAGTCCATGGTCGACAGAAATATAATTGAATCTTGTTTCATAAAAAGCAGTTTTGACAATAATATGAATATTTCCTTTGGTTTATATAAAATAGATCCATTTATAATTAATAGAATTTGAGAAGAATTTAATAATACATTGGACAAACAATAATTTTTAAAATTCTTATTTCTTGGGTAGAATAGTTTGTTGGTGGGTTGTGTGAAGGACCTGTCCAGTTGGGCCGGCGGGCCTGCTGCAGTGTTCCCTTTCTTATGAGTCGCGCGTCAGGTGTTTCTTTGTTGTGGGATCTGATAGTGAGATGTGGGCTACCCCTTTATATACCTTCCTTTGATGCTTCACTTTAATTGTTCCTTGATAATGCGAGTAGTCACGAAAGCACTTGGAATTTCTCTATTCTTTCACAGTGGTTGTTTTGCATATTCTGAAATCACCTGTTTACTGTGATCTTATTACATATATATATATATATATATATATATATATATATACATATATATATATATATATATATATATATATATATATATATATATATATATTGTCGTGCCGAATAGGCAGAACTTGCGATCTTGGCTTAAATAGCAACGCTCATCTTGCCATATAGGAAAAGTGAAAATTTGTGTATGCAATAATTTCGCCAAAATCATTCTTAACCTAATGAAAAAAATATATTTCACTGTGTTTGTTTAGTATTAAATTATTGTAAACAAATCTAAAATATATTTAGTTGGGTTAAGCTAAAATAAATTGTTCTTGTTATAATAAGGTTAGGTAAGTTTTCTAAGATTCTTTTAGTGCAAAATTATTTTTTTTTTATTAACATTAATGAAAAAATATATCTTTAAACGTATAAGAGAAAATTTTAGAAAGGACTTAATTTTAAATGAGTTCTTGCTAATTGACCAGTTTTACATATTCGGCACGACATATATATATTTATGTTCCTAAGTAGACAATCAGGCACAGAGTGTTGAAAATATTGACCACAAGATTGACTATATACCTAACATTAAGCTTGATCATATTTTTTTGTGTTAGACTGACAGAAATATTTAAAGCCAAATCTAAGCCTGGCTGTTCCATCATCTGTCAGTCTGTTTACATTGCAAGTTGCTCCGTAAATGCGTTTATCTCTGCAGGCTTCCATCATGTTCCAAATCATTATGTTTCTCCTAATTAACATTATTCATTAATGAATCTAACATTTTATTGAGTACAAAAGCTCCGTTAACGCTGGTATAAACCTTGGTAATAAATACCGACAAGTTGGTTTAGAAAGACACGTAAGCAAACACTATAACATATTTATTAGAAAACGTATCGGTCCTGGGACCTTGATCACTTCTGAAGTGATCAAGGTTCCAGGACCGAAACGTTTTCTAATAAATATGTTATAGTGTTTGCTTACGTGTCTTTCTAAATCCGTTAACGCTGCACATCGACTCTGCGCCAAGAGTCATGAATACGTTAATCCTTAACACAGAGATTAACGTAAACGGTCAGACACACAACCTTCTCTACCCTAATAATATTTGACATACCAGGGATCCAGGTTGTATTCGACTTGTCACATATCTTCAGCGCATGTGGCGTGTAGGAAGGTGTTTGCACCTCGGAATGTACGGTAGATATGCTGAGTTTACTTCACTTAACTATTTCATGGATTAAAGTTTTCTTGACCTGAGGTGTAGAGGTGACATGAGCCTTAATGACCCCTGTATAGTCGATAGGCTTCAAACCTAATAATCCAGCCAAATAACCTTAGAAGTTTACACACTAATTCCTTTCCGATGATTTGGCTGTTTTTCTGCTTTGCAAATGGTGAGCTTATTTCCAGAGAGCCGAGAGTGGGGGGGGGGATAAGGAGCTTCAATGCTGCTAAGAGGCTCTTGAACAAGGGAATATAATCTACCATTCCTTTCCTTGGATCAAACCTGACTAACTCTCATTCCCGCACATTCATAAGTATATGCAAATGGTTAGCTAATTTACCCGACACTTAAATGTAAAGATGTAAATGGATGTACTTAATGTACTAATCGTATAACAAATTTACATGAAACTACGTAATTGTAGGACGCGTTAAATTAAGGTAGGATAAGCTAGGCGTAGCTAGGATTAGCTGTGATAAATTAGGACACGGTAGAACATGATAGAATGAACCAGTGCCATCCTTGACAAGCTATGATATGCACGGACAAGATGTTACAAGAATAGACATGTTAGGTAAAAGAATAGGCACATGCGCATCTAATGTGACATTTTAATGTGGCAACATTTCGCTCTTCAGGAGCTTTGTCAAGCCGTAACGGCTTGACCAAGTCCTTTCGGCTTTTTGCCTAACATTGTATCTTTATAAACATGTACATGCTATGACAAGCTAGTAAAGATGAGACATATAAATGGTTTAGGAAACCGAGATGTTGGAGAATGAGACACATGTGCAACATTTTTAGGTAGTAGGTTGGTAGACAGCAACCGCCCAGGGAGGTACTACCGTCCTGCCAAGTGAGTGTAAAACGAAAGCCTGTAATTGTTTTACATGATGGTAGGATTGCTGGTGTCCTTTTTTCTGTCTCATGAACATGCAAGATTTCAGGTACGTCTTGCTACTTCTACTTACACTTAGATCACACTACACATACATGTACGAGCACATATATACACACCCCTCTGGGTTTTCTTCCATTTGCTTTCTAGTTCTTGTTCTTGTTTATTTCCTCTTATCTCCATGGGGAAGTGGAACAGAATTCTTCCTCCGTAAGCCATGCGTGTTGTAAGAGGCAACTAAAATGCCGGGAGCACAGGGCTAGTAACCTCTTCTCCTGTATATATTACTAAATGTAATAGGCGAAACTTTCGTTTTTCCTTTTGGGCCACCCTGCCTCGGTGGGATACGGCCGATGTGTTGAGAGAGAGAGAGAGAGAGAGATTTATTTTCACTTTTTCTCTTCCAGTTACGCCACCTTACCCCCTTCTCTGCATATAGGTTATATTTTTATGAAAACTGATGTACCGAAAGCATCTCCAGGCTAAGGGAATGATTACCTCAAACTCCTTTTCGTCTTGTCACGTTCTTCCGTGCACTGCACTGATGAAGACGCTGGCTTTCGAAACACTTTCACAGTGAAGTTCCCCAGATGTTGCACAGGTGTCTCATTCTTCAAGTTGAGACATGCTAGGGCAAGCTGGTACATGAATGGGCATGCTATGACAAGCTAGTACTAGACGAGACTTACTAGGACAACCTAGTACAGGCTATGGCATGCTAGGACAAGCTAGTTCAAACAAGGAAATACTAGGACTAGCTGGTACAAGCTGTAAAGTACTATGAAAAGCTGGTACAAGCTAGGAAGCGCTAAGACGTGTTGGGACAAGCTGATACGAGCTAGAACGTCCTAGAGCACGCTGGAACAAGCTATGACATGCTAGGAGAAGTTGATTCAAATCAGCAAATACTAGAAGCTAGCAATAGCTATAACAAACTACGAAAAGGTAGCACATGTTAGGGTGTACAAGGACAAACTAAGACATGTTAGAACAGACTGGTAGAAGCTAGATCATAGTAAGACAAGCTGGTACAGGTTTCGACACGCTAGGACGAACTGGGACAAGCTAAGGCATAATAGGACAAGCTGGTACAAGATTATACTGGTTCAAACTAGGAAATACTAGAACTAGTTGGTACAGCCTATTACATATTAGGAAAAGCTGGTACAGGTTATGACATTCTAGAACGAGCTGGGACATGTGAAGAATGATAAAACAAGCTGATACAATCTATGACAGGCTGGAGCAAGCTGGAACATGCTAGGATAGGGTGCTACACGTTTCGACAAATTGAAGCAAATTGTATGGTAGGGCCAGCTGATACAAGCGAGGACAAGCTAGGAATAGCCGTGGCTTCTTCAGTCCTATATAGAGATAAGAAGGAGTCTGAGGTAATCAGTCCCTCAGCCTGGGGGCGATGAGTTCAGTCCATCAGTATTGGTGTAAGTACAACATATGCCCGGAGAAGAGTCTTACTGCAGACAGGTGAGGCCACAGAATAAACCCATACAAAGATCCCCTGCGTTGATCCCATAGATTAAACCCTTACATAAACCAATTGATTAAACCCCAACGTTAACAGAATAAATCTTTGCGTTTAACAACCTACGTTGCACATCTGCACAACGTAGAAATAACTGTTTGTCTCTTTCTTTTGAGAACTGTGATCGTATGTAACTTAGACTCACTGGACGTTAAGTTAGGTAAGGTTTTTCAGGAAAGAGGACAAGTGTTTCCTGACGTGGGCCTTAGTCATATGATGACCCACAAATGGAGCTTTTGGTCATCTGACCGAAACCTTCCGCTGGCTTACCAGCCCACCCCTTTAAAAAAGTGATATTATTATTATAACTACTCTTAATTAAAATGCTCACTGGAAGTGTCTTAATAATGCCTGCGGCACCGTAGTAGTGGAGGTCCACGAAATGAACGACTACTTTTGATGCACTCTACGGGAGATCAACGCCAAGTCTGACCAATGATCTTCCTGGAAAGCAAAAATCCGTCATTGAGTTTGCTTCGTTGGAAGACTGATGGTTCTGCTACCTGAGGATATTGCAGAGATACTTAGAGGGAAGTATGGCATTGTTAGGACAAGGTATCACAAAGTTTTATTGTAAGGTACTAGTTGGTGTATTTACCCAGTCGTACTCACCTAGTTGTACGCACTTCTCTTTATTCAACTAGTTATACTCGCATAGCTGCACGCTCCTGGTTATGGAAATAAATGGTACAAAATACAGACACAATGGAAAAATAAACACATAAGCAGGATAATGTGATCCTTTATTGGCAACGTTTCGCGCCCACAATGGACTTCATCAAGTCACAAACAGATCTGTTTGTGACTTGACGAAGTCCACTGTGTGGGCGAAGCGTTGTCAAAAAAGGATAACATTATATTGCTGATGTGTATATTTTTCCACGCTCCTGGTTATACTTACCTATATGGAAAATCTTACTTATAATCGCTTACACTTACCTAGTTGAAATATCTTAGTTATACTCTCCAAGACATACTCACCTAGTTGTGGGTAAGAGGTTCGTGTCTCGGCTCCTAATTCCACACAGTGATTCAGGAACTGTCACACTCTGCTTTTTGCTTCATGTACCTTATCATACCTGTTCTTAAAACTGTGTAGGGAATCTTCCAACATTTCCTGATACCGATAACCCAACTTCCTGGCCACCCTTTCTCACTCTCACTTCCCATATCTTGACACAGGTGAGTACAAATAGAAAGCGAGTCTATCTCGCGCGTGTCAAGCCTCTGCTGTACTCAGATTTTTACCCTTCACGGGGTAGTACCTCGGTGGTGGTGAAAGTTACCCTTCACGGGGTACTACCTCAATGGTGGTGAAAGTTACCCTTCACGGGGTAGTACCTCAGTGGTGGTGAAAGTTACCCTTCACGTTGTAGTACCTCAGTGGTGGTGAAAGTTACCCTTCACGGGGTAATACCTCAGCGCTAGTGAAAGTTACCCTTCACGGGGTAGTACCTCAGTGGTGGTTAAAGTTACCCTTCACGGGGTAGTACCTCAGTGGTGGTGAAAATTACCCTTCACGGGGTAGTGCCTCGGTGGTGAAAGTTACCCTTCACGGGGTATTACCTCAGTGGTGGTGAAAGTTACTCTTCACGGGGTAGTACCTCAGCGGTAGTGAAAGTTACCCTTCACGGGGTAGTACCTCAGTGGTGGCGAAAGTTACCCTTCACGGGGTAGTACCTCAGTGGTGGTGAAAGTTACCCTTCACGGGGTAGTACCTCAGTGGTGGTGAAAGCTACCCTTCATGGGGTAGTACCTCAGTGGTGGTGAAAGTTACCCTTCACGGGGTAGTACCTCAGTGGTAGTGAAAGTTACCCTTCACGGGGTAGTACCTCAGTGGTGGTGAAAGTTACCCTTCACGGGGTAGTACCTCAGTGGTAGTGAAAGTTACCCTTCACGGGGTAGTACCTCAGTGGTGGTGAAAGTTACCCTTCACGGGGTATTATCTTGGTGGTGAAAGTTACCCTTCACGGGGTAGTACCTCAGCGGTAGTGAAAGTTACCCTTCACGGGGTAGTACCTCAGCGGTAGTGAAAGTTACCCTTCACGGGGTAGTACCTCAGCGGTAGTGAAAGTTACCCTTCACGGGGTAGTACCTCAGCGGTAGTGAAAGTTACCCTTCACGGGGTAGTACCTCAGCGGTAGTGAAAGTTACCTTTCATGGGGTAGTACCTCAGTGGTGGTGAAAGTCACCCTTGACGGGGTAGTACCTCAGTGGTGGTGAAAGTCACCCTTGACGGGGTAGTACCTCAGTGGTGGTGAAAGTCACCCTTGACGGGGTAGTACCTCAGTGGTGGTGAAAGTCACCCTTGACGGGGTAGTACCTCAGTGGTGGTGAAAGTCACCCTTGACGGGGTAGTACCTCAGTGGTGGTGAAAGTTACCCTTCACGGGTAGTACCTCAGCGGTAGTGAAAGTTACCCTTCACGGGGTAGTACCTCAGCGGTAGTGAAAGTTACCCTTCACGGGGTAGTACATCAGCGGTAGTGAAAGTTACCTTTCACGGGGTAGTACCTCAGCGGTAGTGAAAGTTACCTTTCATGGGGTAGTACCTCAGTGGTGGTGAAAGTCACCCTTGACGGGGTAGTACCTCAGTGGTGGTGAAAGTCACCCTTGACGGGGTAGTACCTCAGTGGTGGTGAAAGTCACCCTTCACGGGGTAGTACCTCAGTGGTGGTGAAAGTCACCCTTCACGGGGTAGTACCTCAGTGGTGGTGAAAGTCACCCTTCACGGGGTAGTACCTCAGTGGTGGTGAAAGTCACCCTTCACGGGGTAGTACCTCAGTGGTGGTGAAAGTCACCCTTGACGGGGTAGTACCTCAGTGGTGGTGAAAGTCACCCTTCACGGGGTAGTACCTCAGTGGTGGTGAAAGTCACCCTTCATGGGGTAGTACCTCAGTGGTGGTGAAAGTCACCCTTCACGGGGTAGTACCTCAGTGGTGGTGAAAGTCACCCTTGACGGGGTAGTACCTCAGTGGTGGTGAAAGTCACCCTTGACGGGGTAGTACCTCAGTGGTGGTGAAAGTCACCCTTCACGGGGTAGTACCTCAGTGGTGGTGAAAGTTACCCTTCACGGGGTAGTACCTCAGTGGTAGTGAAAGTTACCCTTCACGGGGTAGTACCTCAGTGGTGGTGAAAGTTACCCTTCACGGGGTATTATCTTGGTGGTGAAAGTTACCCTTCACGGGGTAGTACCTCAGCGGTAGTGAAAGTTACCCTTCACGGGGTAGTACCTCAGCGGTAGTGAAAGTTACCCTTCACGGGGTAGTACCTCAGCGGTAGTGAAAGTTACCCTTCACGGGGTAGTACCTCAGCGGTAGTGAAAGTTACCCTTCACGGGGTAGTACCTCAGCGGTAGTGAAAGTTACCTTTCATGGGGTAGTACCTCAGTGGTGGTGAAAGTCACCCTTGACGGGGTAGTACCTCAGTGGTGGTGAAAGTCACCCTTGACGGGGTAGTACCTCAGTGGTGGTGAAAGTCACCCTTGACGGGGTAGTACCTCAGTGGTGGTGAAAGTCACCCTTGACGGGGTAGTACCTCAGTGGTGGTGAAAGTCACCCTTGACGGGGTAGTACCTCAGTGGTGGTGAAAGTTACCCTTCACGGGTAGTACCTCAGCGGTAGTGAAAGTTACCCTTCACGGGGTAGTACCTCAGCGGTAGTGAAAGTTACCCTTCACGGGGTAGTACATCAGCGGTAGTGAAAGTTACCTTTCACGGGGTAGTACCTCAGCGGTAGTGAAAGTTACCTTTCATGGGGTAGTACCTCAGTGGTGGTGAAAGTCACCCTTGACGGGGTAGTACCTCAGTGGTGGTGAAAGTCACCCTTGACGGGGTAGTACCTCAGTGGTGGTGAAAGTCACCCTTCACGGGGTAGTACCTCAGTGGTGGTGAAAGTCACCCTTCACGGGGTAGTACCTCAGTGGTGGTGAAAGTCACCCTTCACGGGGTAGTACCTCAGTGGTGGTGAAAGTCACCCTTCACGGGGTAGTACCTCAGTGGTGGTGAAAGTCACCCTTGACGGGGTAGTACCTCAGTGGTGGTGAAAGTCACCCTTCACGGGGTAGTACCTCAGTGGTGGTGAAAGTCACCCTTCATGGGGTAGTACCTCAGTGGTGGTGAAAGTCACCCTTCACGGGGTAGTACCTCAGGGTGGTGAAAGTCACCTTGACAGTGTCACCCTTCACGTGGTGAAAGTCACCCTTCACGGGGTAGTACCTCAGTGGTGGTGAAAGTCACCCTTCATGGGGTACGGGGGTAGTACCTCAGTGGTGGTGAAAGTCACCCTTGACGGGGTAGTACCTCAGTGGTGGTGAAAGTCACCCTTCACGGGGTAGTACCTCAGTGGTGGTGAAAGTCACCCTTCATGGGGTAGTACCTCAGTGGTGGTGAAAGTCACCCTTCATGGGGTAGTACCTCAGTGGTGGTGAAAGTCACCCTTCACGGGGTAGTACCTCAGTGGTGGTGAAAGTCTCCCTTCACCCTCAGTGGTGGTGAAAGTCACCTTTCACGGGGTAGTACCTCAGTGGTGGTGAAAGTCACCCTTCATGGGGTAGTACCTCAGTGGTGGTGAAAGTCACCCTTCATGGGGTAGTACCTCAGTGGTGGTGAAAGTCACCCTTCATGGGGTAGTACCTCAGTGGTGGTGAAAGTCACCCTTGACGGGGTAGTACCTCAGTGGTGGTGAAAGTCACCCTTCATGGGGTAGTACCTCAGTGGTGGTGAAAGTCACCCTTCACGGGGTAGTACCTCAGTGGTGGTGAAAGTCACCCTTCATGGGGTAGTACCTCAGTGGTGGTGAAAGTCACCCTTCACGGGGTAGTACCTCAGTGGTGGTGAAAGTCACCCTTCACGGGGTAGTACCTCAGTGGTGGTGAAAGTCACCCTTGACGGGGTAGTACCTCAGTGGTGGTGAAAGTCACCCTTCACGGGGTAGTACCTCAGTGGTGGTGAAAGTCACCTTTCACGGGGTAGTACCTCAGTGGTGGTGAAAGTCACCCTTCACGGGGTAGTACCTCAGTGGTGGTGAAAGTCACCTTTCACGGGGTAGTACCTCAGTGGTGGTGAAAGTCACCTTCCACGGGGTAGTACCTCAGTGGTGGTGAAAGTCACCTTTCACGGGGTAGTACCTCAGTGGTGGTGAAAGTCACCCTTCACGGGGTAGTACCTCAGTGGTGGTGAAAGTCACCTTTCACGGGGTAGTACCTCAGTGGTGGTGAAAGTCACCCTTCACGGGGTAGTACCTCAGTGGTGGTGAAAGTCACCTTTCACGGGGTAGTACCTCAGTGGTGGTGAAAGTCACCCTTCATGGGGTAGTACCTCAGTGGTGGTGAAAGTCACCCTTCACGGAGTAGTACCTCAGTGGTGGTGAAAGTCACCCTTCACGGGGTAGTACCTCAGTGGTGGTGAAAGTCACCCTTGACGGGGTAGTACCTCAGTGGTGGTGAAAGTCACCCTTCACGGGGTAGTACCTCAGTGGTGGTGAAAGTCACCTTTCACGGGGTAGTACCTCAGTGGTGGTGAAAGTCACCCTTCACGGGGTAGTACCTCAGTGGTGGTGAAAGTCACCCTTCACGGGGTAGTACCTCAGTGGTGGTGAAAGTCACCCTTCACGGGTAACTTTCATCATCAATTTGATATTTTCTTGTTGAAATGTTTGTCCTATGCAGTAGTCCTTTTCAATCTAATTCGGAGAAGAGTAAACTAGAGGCTGCCTGAGGAGAAATAGTTTTTCACATTGTTCCAGACTATGGAGCCGAACTCTTCTCCAAGCTGAGGGACTGACCACCTCAAAACTACGCCTTCAAGGCAAATGAACTGATTACATCATCTTTCCCTCGCCACTCCTCCTACAGCCTCCACTTAATTCTCCTCTGTATCTGACTGAAGAAGCTTACTACGTTAGCGAAACGTTTCAAAAATATAGCTACCCAACTATTTCACACATGTTCTAGTGGCTTGATTTCACACATTAATGTACTGGAAAATTAAGGCGAGAATATTGCAATTCGCGTAGATTATTTTGATGGCAATGCTCGTGCATGTCTGGTAAGACAGCTAGATAATGAGTATAGATGAGTTTTATTTCCTTTGGCTCATCCTGTCTTGGAAAGAAATGGCCGATGTCTTAAAAGTATGTTAGTACTTTGTTCTTGTGGTTTTAGCTCTGCTCACCTGACTTATATATCATTTGACTGGATACTTCGAGGTTGTAGTCGTTTTCAAGAATTTACATACTTGACTGAGGTTAATACGTGCTGTGAAGTTTCTATAGAGTCTCCCGTTCTTCAATATCACTTGCATTGTTGATATTGAAGGACATATGTGCAACAAATGCGATATTTTTTTATTGTGACAACGTTTCGTTCTCCAGGAGTTCTATCAAGCCGGCTTGACGAAGCTCCTGGTGAGCGAAACGTTGCCACAATAAAATGTGGCATTAACTGCACGTGTGTCCTTTTGCCTAGCATATTGTTGGTAATTCTACCAATATTATTACATCATCTGCATTGTAAAGGGTCGTTTTAGGTATGTCAGTATTCCAGCCTAGAGAGGACGAGTGACCTGAAGAGTGCCATCAACAGCTTCATTCACTTCTCAGAACCTGTACCTTACCTAGATTCAATCATCTCTCAGAACCAGTATCTCACTCCTAGCTTACCTCAACTCTCACAACCAGTATCTCACTCCTAGCTTTCCTCAACTCTCAGAACCAGTATCTCACTCCTAGCTTGCCTCATCTCTCAGAACCAGTATCTCACTCCTAGCTTTTCTCATCTCTCAGAACTAGTATCTCACTCCTAGCTTACCTCATCTCTTAGAATCAGTATCTCACTCCTAGCTTACCTCAACTCTCAGAATCAGTATCTCACTCCTAGCTTACCTCATCTCTCAGAACCAGTATCTCACTCCTAGCTTACCTCATCTCTTAGAATCAGTATCTCACTCCTAGCTTACCTCATCTCTCAGAACTAGTATCTCACTCCTAGCTTACCTCAACTCTCAGAACCAGCATCTCACTACTAGCTTCATTCATCAAGGCGTTTAACCAGAAAGTTGTTCAAAGACTGCAGTGAAAAACGCTAATTTCCCAGAGCTCATTTCTCAGGATGCAGAGAAGTGCAGCTGAGAATGATTAATTTGTTGCTCTGTTCCGGGACGTCCGATTGCGATGACTGACTTCTCTGCAACATCACATATGGGGTAATTACTTGAAGCAATAATTGCCAGTGTATTTCATACTCGCCTCGAATGACGAGGAATAATACAGTCTCTGCCTATATTTGTCCTTGCTGCTCTTCTTCTTCTTCTTCTTCTTCTTCTTCTTCTTCTTCTTCTTCTTCTTCTTCTTCTTCTTCTTCTTCTTCTTCTTCTTCTTCTTCTTCTTCTTCTTCTTCTTCTTCTTCTTCTTATTTTTCTTCAAAAAATGCAGTTAATGTAAAATTTGTACTTTTATTTATCTAGAATGAGATATATGATACCGTCCCGCATGAGAAACTTTTATTTTTGTGTGAATATTTTAAATCGGTTACCAGACACACAATATTTTACCGTCATTAAAATATAATCGTAGTTGATAGTGACGTGCAACGTTTGCCATAGTGAACCCTGTTGTTCGTTATGTGCATGTTTATAGTTAAATGTAAATTACTGTATATGAAGCTTCTAAACAACGAGGTATTGTTTGGGTAGACATTAACAGTTTGTCAGCTCATGGACCTATAGCCTTTGTAAGTCCTTGTATGTTTAACATGTCAATAAAATCACTGTCTGTGCTGAACAATGACTGACAAATTGCACTGGTGTTTTCCTACAAATGTCTTCTCAGAATGGCAGGTCCTACTAAACAATGGCAGTAGATAGGCCCCTCAATACTTCTCTGAGGGATAATCCCTTCTATTGAGTCCAAATATCACCGGACAAACACTTCATCCAAGTGTTGTTAGACGCGTATATCTGCTTTTTTTTTGTATGTACCATGTTCTTCCTCTTTTGGTATCCAGAGCATACATGACACTAGATACGTTACTCACTTCAGGTACTTACGTACGTAAATAAGCTTTTTTAGATTAATGAGCAGAGTTTTAAATCTGGTATATATGGCGCTTTACCCTCAGAAGGCATTAGCCTATACCTGGTAAACTGTGGGTTTGACAAGTACCTGGCAGGTGTCGGGGAATGACCTGACCTCGCATCCTCACACGACCCACTGCTCCATCCCTGGGGTTAAGGCTGATAATTACTTATCACTCTTAATTGTAACAGTTTATTGTCGCTCTAATTTGTATTTACGATCGAAATTAGTTTCATCGGCGGTAACTCAGACTGGTGTTGAAAGTCTTCTAGAGTGAATTTTAAATCTTGAGTTGATAGATGCTGCTAATAGGTAATAGGTGCCTACAAACAGGTTTAGAAAGAAACGTAAGCAAACACTAGAACATATTAGAAAAGTCTCAGTCCTGGGATCTTGATCACTTCTGTGGAAACGTTTTCTAAACTGATACCCACCACTACAACACAACCCAATAAACACAACCTCTAATAAATCTCCTGAACTGTACATAAATGCGTTTTTCCACGTCTTGTCGGTATCACCAGACCATTTCTTCACAATTCACTAACCACCACCACACAGTCCAAATATTTTCTCGTCAACGCCGCTCGACCCTTCGAATCAATCCTCCAGTATTAATTCCAAACCAAATCAAACCAGTAGATGAAAATACTGACCTGACGAGAAGGTTTTACCTGGCCATAAACCCACCACAATTAGCGGTACAATGCAGCCGACAAACGCACTTGATGTGTAAGAGTAAATGATCTTCAAGAAATAAATTGTGTAGTTTTATTCTCGTTTTAATCTTTAATTTTGTTTGTCAAGCTGGTTTTTTTTCAGTCTTTTGTTGTCACTTTAATTACACTGGTCTACAAATTGTGACAAATCTTCTGGTTCGAAGAAAAAACAACGTAAAGTAAAAGGACACAGGTGCAACTAATGTGACATTTTATTGTGGCAACGTTTCGCTCTCCAGGAGCTTTGTCAAGCCTCAGTTTACATGTACAGTTTTTAACGGCTTGATAAAGCTTCTGAAGAGCGAAACGTTGCCACAATAAAATGTCACATTAGTTGCACTTACCTAGAGTTTACTTGGAGAGGGTTTCGGAGGTCAACGCCCCCGCGGCTCGCTCTGAGACCAGGCCTCACGGTGGATCAGTCTGATCAACCAGGCTGTTACTACTGGCCGCACGAAAGCTGACGTACGAACCACAGCCCGGTTGATCAGGTACTGACTTGAAGTGCCTGTCCAGTGCCTTCTTAAAGACAGCCAGGGGTCTATTGGTAATTCCCCTTATGTAGGCTGGGAGGCAGTTGAACAGTCTTGGACCCCGGACACTTATGATGTTGTCTCTCAGTGTACTCGTGGCTTTTTTTCATTTGGTGAATGTTGTATCTCCTGTCAAGTCTTTTGCTTTCATAGGGAGTGATTTTCGTGTCCTTTTACTTTACATATTGTCGGTAATTCTACCAACATTAATACATAAAAATAAGGTATTTTTGGGATGCCGAAAACGAATGTTACCATAAAAATAAATTAACAGCATAAGTACATAAGAAAGGAGGAAGACTGTAATTGTAATTACAAAAATAGTAAATATATTTGATAATTTAGACATATGTGCAACACTTGGGTATCTTTACTGAGTAAACGTTTCGCCACACAGTGGCTTCATCAGTCCATACAAAGAAGAATGGTGAGCAACAGGAGGAGTTTGAGGTAATCAGTCCCTCAGCCTTGAGACGATGTGATCAGTTTATCAATCATGAGAAGAATACAGCATGTGTGTGAAGTGGCTTATATACTGTAGGCAGGTGCTGTTGCACCTCACATATGTACAGGTGTATTCTTTTCAGGATTGATTGACTGTTTATCTGGAGAGAGTTCCGGGGGTCAACGCCCCCGCGGCCCGGTCTGTGACCAGGCCTCCTTAGGTCAGTGTCCCAGGATGCGACCCACACCAGTCGACTAACACCCAGGTACCCATTTTACTGATGGGGAACATAGACAACAGATGGAAAGAAACACGTCCAATGTTTCTACTCTGGCTGGGAATCGAACCCAGGCCCTCACCGTGTGAAGCGAGAGCGTTAACCACCAGGCCACCAGAGCCCCCATCGACTCAAAGCTGATGGACTGGTTATCTCAAACTCCTCCTGTTCTTCACCATTCTCCTTTGTATGGACTGATGAAGCCACTGTGTGGCGAAACGTTTCCTCAGTAAAGATATCCAAGTGTTGTACATGTTAAGAAACATCTCTCAACAGTAAATATATTTATTATAATCTCTAGGGAATGAAATATAATAAAAATCATTATTACTCTCGTTAAAATATTCATACATACAGAAAATATTCATACATACAGAAAGTATTCATACATACAGAAAGTATTCATACATACAGAAAATATTCATACATACAGAAAGTATTCATACATACAGAAAATATTCATACATACAGAAAATATTCATACATACAGAAAATATTCATACATACAGAAAGTATTCATACATACAGAAAGTATTCATACATACAGAAAATATTCATACATACAGAAAATATTCATACATACAGAAAATATTCATACATACAGAAAATATTCATACATACAGAAAGTATTCATACATAAAGTGGACAGGTTTAATTAAGGTATTTATCTCCTTGAAACATGTGTAGGTACTTGCAGGAAAGACTGAAATTAACATGTGAATATAAGTATATACTTTCATTTTTTTTAGAAATTAATTCTATAGCAAAAATATTCGTTCGTCTGAAATGTTTCAGACATAAGCAGTTTAGAAATGTGTTAATAATAATAGACACAAACGAATCGAACATTTATGTATTAGTGTTGTGTAGGTATTTCACGTAGCCTCACGTTTCCCTCTTACAAACTTAACTAAACTAGCGACCTCTAGTGAACGACCTTTAACTAA
>NC_091381.1:5586467-5611679 GCF_038502225.1 Cherax quadricarinatus | reverse complement strand
ACACAACACACACAACACACACAACACACACCACACACAAGACACACCACACACAAGACACACCACACACACCACACACAACACACACAACACACAACACACACAACACACACAACACACAACACACACCACACACAACACACACCACACACACCACACACAACACACACCACACACAACACACACAACACACACCACACACAACACACACCACACACACCACACACAACACATACCATACACAACACACACAACACACACACGAAACAAGTGCCTTGGACAAAATGGTAACACACACACACACACACACACACACACACACACACACACACACACACACACACGCACGCACGCACGCACGCACACAGTATTATCCAGTAGCATGTTTTCTACCTCTAAAGTTTATCATGTGATTGATATACTTTTTAACATGACTTTTTTTTGCCCCTGTCTCCTAATTTCTCATTCCTTTTAATGTGTGAGTGAATTTGGGGTTGCGTGTATAAATAAACGTGCTGGACCACCATGAATCTCTGGTTTCATGCAAGCCAAGTGAATAGCGTTTAGTTTTCCCCGTTGAGTAAATTGTCTTCCGGAACAAGAAGTCGTGTACAAATCAAAGAAATGCTGTGTGTGGCCACTTCAGGAGCGTTTGGGGCGGCCCATGGTTCGTGCTCCCCGGGGCCAACCTGTCCCTCACGACTCTACAAGATCTCCCAGTTGGCAAAAAATTAAGCGTGGAATTGCTTCTCACGATCTTCAGAGAGAGGTCGCGCATGTGGGCTTTATTTTACGGGAGGCGACGTGTTGTTCTTTATCGTGGGAGATGTCGGTGGTCAAGGTAGGCCATCAAGCTTTTTGCTGCTTTTGCACTGATTGCAGGAGTTGGTTGATGGTGTTTGGCAGCTCTGATGATGGTTGAAGGTAATGGTTGATTGTTTGGGGGTAGACGATGGTAATGGTTATTAGTGACTGGGATTTTTTTTTTTTGGTTGGTGCCTATTTACTCTTAGAGGTGATTGGTTGGTGTTAGCGGTAGCGTTACTGGTTCTGGTTAATTGGTAGTTCTCATTCGTTACGTGTTAGCGTCGTTGCCAGTGTCAGAGATGAACCGACTAAATAACATGATAGATTAAATTATGCCTATTACTTTGTTGTCCAGGTCATTCCTGACCAATCTAAGCCTGAAGATATAGTTCCTAACATCCTTGTGACTCATTTACGTTTTCAACTTCCAACCGTTCTCACGTAATCGTGATTTCTGCGTTTTAAACAGCCTGTCTATCCGCTCTATCAAGTCCTTTGAGTATTGTGTACGTTGTTATCATGTCTTCCCTGGTTCTCCTGTTTACTTATGTCACCTGGTTTAGTGTCATTAGTCATTCCTTATAGCTTTCAGATCTCGATTAAGCTCCAAGTAAACCAGTATACATGCGTGATCAGGTGTGGGCTCCATGCATACTCCAAGATGTGATTAATATGCATCGTGTATAGTGTTGAGTTTCCTAAAGCTCATCCGGAGGTATGGACTGCATACTCCACTCCTGGAGTGAGGTTTACAGCCTTTGTTCCGCGTACCTATACTCCGGTTCTAGTCTTCTTTGCGCTACCACGTTTTCCATAACCTTGCATTCCCTGCTGTTGAATATTAATAAATGCTTTCGTAAAAAATCCTTCTGTATACTCAGGTCCATTTGCAGCTTTTCGTTGTTCTCTCCGGTTTTTAATCTCCCTTTCACTGCTACATCATCTGCGACCTGAGATACTTCAGACTAGCACGTCGTTCAAGTACCTGGAAAAATAAACACATAAGCAGTATAATGTGGTCCTTTATTGGCAACGTTTCGCACATACAGTGGGCTTTATCAAGTCACAAACAGATCTTCCTGGGTGAAAGGTACGTGAGTATTTATAGGATGGAGTCAAATGGAGAATGCAGCATTCTCCACTTGACTCCATCCTATAAATACTCACCTACCTTTCACCCAGGAAGATCTGTTTGTGACTTGATAAAGCCCACTGTGTGGGCGAAACGTTGTCATTAAAGGATCACAGTACACTGTTATGTGTTTATTTTTCCACTGTGTTGGCATTTTAAACCATTTACTTCCATCGTTCACGTACGTCATAAACAGCAGTGGTCCAAATAGTGACACTTATGGAATCCCGTTCATCACAATTGCTCATTTCTTTGCCTTTTCTTGGAAAATCTCTTTCTTTTACCTTCTTATTAGGCATTACTTTATCCAATGTGGTGTTTTTCATATTACCCCTGTACTTACCTATTTGTGGCTGCAGGGGTCGATTCACAGCTCCTGGCCCCGCCTCTTCGCTGATTGCTACTAGGTCAGCGAAGAGGCGGGGCCAGGAGCTGTGACTCGACCCCTGCAACCACAAATAGGTGAGTACAGGGGTAATATGAAAAACACCACATTGGATAAAGTAATGCCCTGTGTGTGTGTGTGTGTGTGTGTGTGTGTGAGTGTGTGTGTGTGTGTGTGTGTGTGAGTGTGGGTGTGTGTGTGTGTGTGTGTGTTTGTATGTTGGGGTATAAGTGCAGGTGTCTGGAGATAAGTGAAAGCATTACAACAGTTAGTGGAAATAATGAAAGGTTTGAGGGAGGCTAAATTGTTGAAGAGTCCGTGACCACAAGGTGATAGATTATGGCAGAGAGCAGGGTGATGGTGGTGATGGTGGTAGTGGTGGTGGTGGTAGTGGTGGTGGTGGTGGTGGTGGTGGTGGTAGTGGTGATGGTGGTAGTGGTGATGGTGGTAGTGGTGATGGTGGTAATGGTAATGGTGGTAGGGGTGATGGTGGTAGTGGTGATGGTGGTAGTGATGGTAGTGGTGATGGTGGTAGTGGTGCTGATGGTGGTGGTGGTGACGGTAGTAGCGGTGATGATGGTAGTGATGATGGTGGTAGTGGTGATGGTAGTAGTTGTGATGGTTGCAGTGGTGATGGTTTTGGTATTGATGGTGATAGTGGTAGTGGTGATGGTAATGGTGGTGGTAGTGGTGGTGGTCGTAGTAATGACAGTGGTAGAGGTGAAGGTGGTGGTGATGGTAGTAGTAGTGATGGTAGTGGTAGTGATGGTAGTAGTGATGGTGGTGGTTGGCAGTTGTGATGATGGTGGTGGTAATGACAGTGATACCCGTAGTTTAGGTGGTGATGGTGGGAGAGGGGGGAGGAGCAGGAGCCGAGTGTTGGTGATAGTGGTGGTGATGGTGGTAGTGTCATTGGCGATATAGATAGTGGAGGTGGAGGCAGATATGGAGGAGGAGACTAGTGGCTCTGGTAGCAGAGGACCAAGAGTAGGAGTGGTGGTGATGGTAGTGGTGGTGGTGGTGGAGGTAAGTGGTGGTGGTGATCACTGTCATTGTCGGTGGTGACCCCAGCAAATAATGCATTAGCAGTTCCATGTAACATGGTCACAACAGTTATGGATCTCCTGGGGGTAACAACAGTCTCTGGAAAGGAAGTAATAAAAATAAGATAATATAACGCTCCTTAAAAAAACTATTACGAAGCTCAATTAATATTACCATTGTCAGTGACACGATGATTGAACTCAAGACTTTACATGGCACTCTAACGCTCTGGAATAAACACGACGCTGTCGCCATAAATCTTTGCAAAATCAAATCCAAATAAATGCCTAAAGCATACAATATATTTTTAATATGTGTAAGAGACTCTATCCTTTAACCGCTAAACGTGGGACAGAGATCATACTCTAACAGCCACATTTTCCACGTGCAATAAGTATACATCACGTAAGGTCGTGTATGTTCTGCCTGACGACAGATATACCTCACTCTCCCAGGAAGCTGAACTTGTCTGACATGATGTTCTTGATATAACCTTGAATCAAAATTATTGCAAAAAGCAAATGTTGAAGAAACTATTGCAGCGAGATGTTCGTTATCCCAGATGCAACTCTCTCTTTCCTTAGCTTAAGCCTATTTAAAATCCATTCCACAGCGGATTCATCGCTTCCCAGTGACAATTAATACAATTAACAACAAGAAGGCTGTTAATAAGACATATAATGAATAACGAAACATAATCGTTTCTCTTTATTTATTTTATAACTCGTTCAAAGAAGGTTTTGACTCAGATTAGTTCAAAAAACTCATGAACTCCGATCCATTCCAGAATCCAAAACCAGTGACTTCCTCTTTTCAGAGATTAAACTTTGCCACAAATGTCTCACATCACTTTCAACATGTTACTCATTAAATTCATAAAAAAATAAACCATTGACACCATAGAAAGTGTCACGATTCTTCCCGAAATAGCGCATCCACTCGTCAACACGACTCTAGTTCGACTGAGGGAGAAGCCCAGTCACACACAGCCCATGCAAGCGTGACTCTGGGCTGGCCAAGTACAGGACGCGACCCATACAACGAGAATCACATTAGAATGTATAGTTATGTACCGTCTGACGTGCACGTACTTTCATTTTGTCGTTATGTTTTGATGTAATTTTAGCAGGTATAACCTACCCTTAACGGCTGTCTGGCACTACCCTCCACGGCTGTCTGGCACTACCCTCCACGGCTGTCTGGCACTACCCTCCACGGCTGTCTGGCACTACCCTCCACGGCTGTCTGGCACTACCCTCCACGGCTGTCTGGCACTACCCTCCACGGCTGTCTGGCACTACCCTCCACGGCTGTCTGGCACTACCCTCCACGGCTGTCTGGCACTACCCTCCACGGCTGTCTGGCACTACCCTCCACGGAATGAATATACTCCGACACTGTCCACCACGACTACGATGTGAATATTCTCTTGCACTGCCCTTCACTATGCGAATAAATTTTGGCATTGTCCTCCACCATGTGACTGTATTCTGTCTCTTTCATCATGTGAATGTATTCTGGCACTGTCTTCCATCGTGTGGATATACTCTGGCACTGTCTTCCATCATGTGAATATACTCTGGCACTGTCTTCCATCATGTGAATATACTCCGGCACTGTTCTCCATAATGTGAATATGATCTGGCACTTCTTCTTCTTCTTATGACCAGAGCTTTGGTAAGATGGGGAAGGAAGAAGGATGGGTAAGGATGGAAATATTGGAAAAGGATGGGAGGGGGGGGAGAGGTAGGATATAAAAGGTAAGTGGCCCAACCACTTTGGTGTAATTTAAAAAGTGTATGTGGAATGATAAGATATACTTTAAGGGGTATAATACTAACCCATCAGAGTCACATAGATATAATAGGTATATAAGTACATGACTCTGAATTGGTAGTAATTATACAAGTTGCAATTGCTTTTTTTTTTTTTTTTTTTTTTTTTTTTTTTTTTTTTGCGATTGCACAACGGATATTTATGCGACAATGAAGGCAATAATTTTCTGGCCAGGATAGATATGCTCTGATACTGCTCTCTGCAGGATGGATATGCTATAACACTGCCACCCTTCACAGGATGGATATGCTCTGACACTGCCTCCCACAGGATGGATATGCTATAACACTGCCACCCTTCACAGGATGGATATGCTCTGACACTGCCTCCCACAGGATGGATATGCTATGATATTGCCCTCCACAGGATATGTTCCGACACTGCCCTCTATGGGGTACAAAATAAATCAGAGAGGTGTCAGTTGCTGCACTGTCCAAGAAAGTTAAATTGGTCAGAATGGAATGGTCATAAAATTTCTATTCAGCAAAATATAAAAAATATGTTTCCGCACGTACGTGTGTGCGTATGTGTGCAAATACGTAAGTATCCCTTTGTTGCGTATTCGTTTGAATGTGTACATGCGCGGGTGGTTGTGTAGGGGAGGCGGTAGTGGCTCTTTATCGTCTCTACGGGTTCAGTATTTCCCAGTGAATATAATGCTGTAGGCGAGGGTTATAGTGACAAAACGGGCTGTGGTACATGGTCGCGGTTGCGGCACTGATGGCACTGGCGGCACTAGCGACACTGGCGGCACTGGTGGCACTGGCGGCACCGGCTATGCTAACTACGAAGACATAGTAGATACAGAAGCAGCATTATAAGGGGCGACAACAGCAGTCGCAGTGGTAACAGGAGCAGCGTTGAGTATATCAGTAGCACCAGCAGCAAAGCAACAGACACAGCAGAGCAGCAGCAGCAGACAAAAACCAATACACCAGTAGCAACAGCAGAAAGAATACCAGTAGAAATTGCAGAAAGAGCACTATTAGCAACAGAAGAAACACCAGTAGCAACAGAAGAAGGAACACCACTTGCAACAGAAGAAAGAACACCAGTAGACACAACAGGAACACCAGTAGGACCACCAGTAGCAACAGCAGAAGGAGCACCAGTAGAAACAGCAGAAAGAATACCAGTAGAAACTGCAGAAAGAACGCCATCAACAATAGAAGAAGAAACACCAATAACAAGAGAAGAAGAAACACCAGTAGCAACAGAAGAAAGAACACAAGTAGCAACAGAAGAAAGATCACCAGTAGAAACAACAGAAACAACACCAGTAGAAAGAACAGAAACAACACCAGTAGAAACAACAGAAACAACACCAGTAGAAACAACAGAACACCAGTAGCAACAAAAGAAAGAACACAGGTAGCAACAGAAGAAAGAACACCAGTAGAAACAACAGAAAGAACACCAGTAGAAACAACAGGAACACCAGCAGTAACAGAAGAATGAACACCAGTAGCAACAGCAGCAAAATAGACAACATTAGCGAGAGGAACTTCGACATCCTAGACAAGTGGGAACATCTCATTACTGACCTGAATAACTTATCAGTAACAGTACCACCAGAGTATATAATGATACTGGGAAAGAATAAGATAACTAACTAGACATGTTACAGTCACTGCACTATCCGGATCCGAGAAAGGCAATCCAGCATCCTGAAAGCTCTACCCCTTCTATCTCAGCGCATGCAAGAGGAATAGTACAGAGTGCGGCATAGATTTCTTGTTCAGTTGAATAAAACCGGTGACGATTTGAAGGGAATCAAAAAAGTCATTCACAAGGTTTTTTCACAGACACTAATATCACACTAATGTGTGTGTGTGTGTGTGTGTGTGTGTGTGTGTGTGTGTGTGTGTGTGTGTGTGTGTGTGTGCATGTGTGTGTTTGTGTGTGTGTGTGTGTGTTTATGTATGTGTGTACTCATCTAATTACGTGTGTGTGTGTTTGTGTGTTTGTGTGTGTATGTATGTGTGTACTCACCTAATTACGTGTGTGTGTGTTTGTGTGTGTGTGTGTGTGTGTGTATGTATGTGTGTACTCACCTCGGCAAGTTTGCCGATGACACCAAAATAGGCCGTCGAATTCATTCTGACGAGGACATTCGAGCACTCCAGGAAGATTTGAATAGACTGATGCAGTGGTCGGAGAAGTGGCAGATGCAGTTTAATATAGACAAATGCAAAGTTCTAAATGTTGGACAGGACAATAACCATGCCACATATAAACTAAATAATGTAGATCTTAATATTACGGATTGCGAAAAAGATTTAGGAGTTCTGGTTAGCAGTAATCTGAAACCAAGACAACAGTGCATAAGTGTTCGCAATAAAGCTAATAGAATCCTTGGCTTCATATCAAGAAGCATAAATAATAGGAGTCCTCAGGTTGTTCTTCAACTCTATACATCCTTGGTTAGGCCTCATTTAGATTATGCTGCACAGTTTTGGTCACCGTATTACAGAATGGATATAAATTCTCTGGAAAATGTACAAAGGAGGATGACAAAGTTGATCCCATGTATCAGAAACCTTCCCTATGAGGATAGACTAAGGGCCCTGAAACTGCACTCTCTAGAAAGACGTAGAATTAGGGGGGATATGATTGAGGTGTATAAATGGAAGACAGGAATAAATAAAGGGGATGTAAATAGTGTGCTGAAAATATCTAGCCTAGACAGGACTCGCAGCAATGGTTTTAAGTTGGAAAAATTCAGATTCAGGAGGGATATAGGAAAGTACTGGTTTGGTAATAGAGTTGTGGATGAGTGGAACAAACTCCCGAGTACCGTTATAGAGGCCAGAACGTTGTGTAGCTTTAAAAATAGGTTGGATAAATACATGAGTAGATGTGGGTGGGTGTGAGTTAGACCTGATAGCTTGTGCTACCAGGTCGGTTGCCGTGTTCCTCCCTTAAGTCAATGTGACCTGACCTGACTAGGTTGGGTGCATTGGCTTAAGCCGGTAGGAGACTTGGACCTGCCTCGCATGGGCCAGTAGGCCTTCTGCAGTGTTCCTTCGTTCTTATGTTCTTATGTTCTTATGTGTGTGTGTGTGTGTGTGTGTGCAGGAAAACCACGGTGAAAAAATAGTGAAATTCCAAGCGCTTTCGTAACTTCTCACATTATCATTATCAGACAGTTTAACTCTGTCTTGATGTGAAGAATAATAGTGTACACACACACAAACACACACACACACACACACACACACACACACACAAATATATATATATATATATATATATATATGTCGTGCCGAATATGTAAAACTGGTCAGTTAGCTAGAACTCATTTAAAATTAAGTCCTTTCTAAAATTTTCTCTTATACGTTTAAAGATATATTTTTTTCATTAATGTTAATGTAAAAAATTTTAATTTTGCACCAAAAGAATCTTAGAAAACTTACCTAACCTTATTATAACAAGATCAATTTATTTTAGCCTAACCCAACTAAATATATTTTAGATTTGTTTACAGTAATTTAATACTAAACAAATACAGTGAAATATATTTTTTTTCGTTAGGTTCAGAATGATTTTGGCGAAATTATTGCATACACAAATTTTCAGTTGTCCTATATGGCAAGATGAGCGTTGCTATTTAAGCCAAGATCGCAAGTTCTGTCTATTCGGCACGACATATATATATATATATATATATATATATATATATATATATATATATATATATATATATATATATATATACTAATTAAGTTGTACTAAACAACTGCCAAAGAATAAGCAGAAGGGTGGACGAGGGCCTCGAACCGCGGTCCGTAAATTAATAGTCCGCCGTTCAACCGTCTCGGCTGTCTGAGCTTCAAACAGAAAGAACTCGATACTAATACTGTATTACATTCCATAAGTCACCAACTGTAACTCAACTGAAGTCCTTCCCTCGGCCCAGGAGTTTCACGCGGTAGATTTATTCTTACCCCCCCTCCCTTCCTTCAAATCCCTCAAGGCGACTTCATCTATAAACAATTACTTTTGTGAAAACACAACCATAAGTTCGACATACAACCCCAGGGGAACGAGAGGTGATCAGGCAAGATCGAGTGAAAGGAGGAGGCATTTCCTTGGATAAGGCGCTCTATCATGACCTACATGGCACCTCTCTTCCCCGCCCTCGTGAAGAATGTAACTGCTGCATAAATAACAGCACCGGTATTCATATGTTCTTAAGAACACCATCAACATCAACAAGGCAACACCCTTCGCCCCTCTTGGACAGTGTATCTGATACATAAACATCAACATTGGTATTCTCTGGCGCAGCGGAATAATAAGTAACTCCAATCATAGCATTTGAGCAGACGACGCGCTAGCTGCGGTACCATTCAGCAAAACTGAAGCTATATACATGTACACATGTAGAAACTGAAGCTATATACATGTACACATGTAGAAACTGAAGCTATATACATGTACACATGTAGAAACTGAAGCTATATACATGTACACATGCAGAAACGAAAGCTACATACATGTACACATGCAGAAACTGAAGCAACATACATGTACACATGCAGAAACGAAAGCTACATACATGTACACATGCAGAAACTGAAGCTACATACATATACACATGTAGAAACTGAAGCTACGTACCTCTACACATGCAGAAACTGAAGCTACATACATGTACACATGCAGAAACTGAAGCTACATACATGTACACATGCAGAAACGAAAGCTACATGTACACATGCAGAAGCTGAGCTTCATACATGTACACATGCAGAAACTGAAGGTACATACAAGTACACATGCAGAAACTGGAGCTACATGTAATTATTATTATGATGGGGAGCTCCAAACCAGTAGGGATTACAAGGGATTTGCAAACACAGAAACTGATGCTACATGTACACAATGAGACACTGAAACTACATGTACACATTGAGACACTGGTGCTACACGTACACACGCAGAGATAGAAGTTACATGTTCACATTTAGAGAGTACGACTACATGTACACCTACATAAATAACTTACATCTACACATGCAGAAACAGAAACCACATGTATGAATGTAGAAATATAAGCTACGTGAACACATGTTGAAAAGAAAAAAAAAGCCGTATGTACACATGTAAAAAAAATGTAACTACAAAAGCAAAGTGTTCCGTGAATTTTAAAGATATCGATACAGTTAACAGTATCAAGAGTACCAGCTGAGGAAATGTCAACAGTACCACCTGAGGTAGTATCGACAGTACCAACTGAGGTAGTATCAACAGTACCAGCTGAAGAAGTATCAAGAGTACCAACTGAGGTAGTATCAACAGTACAAGCTGAGGTAGTATCAACAGTACAAGCTGAGATAGTATCAAGAGTACCAGCTGAGGGAGTATCAACAGTACCAGCGGAGGTAGTGTCAACAGTACCAGCGGAGGTAGTATCAACAGTACCAACTGAGGTAGTATCAACAGTACCAGCTGAGGAAGTATCAACAGTATAAGCTGAGGTAGTATCAACAGTACCAACTGAGGCAGTATCAACAGTACCAACTGAGGTAGTATCAACAGCTCCACCTGAGGTAGTATCAACAGTACCAGCTGAGGTAATATCAACAGTACTAGCTGAGGTAGTATAAACAGTACAAGCTGAGGTATTTTCAACAGTAACAACTGCGTCAGTACCAACTAAGGCAGTACCAACTAAGGCAATACCAAGGCAGTACCAATTAAGGCAGTATCAAGCAGGGTAGTGTGACTTTGTCAATGGTCCAAGTCGGACCGAAACGTCGTCGTAAGCTTCTCTCTTTTATGTGCGGGTTATTTGTGTATCGTTCCAGTCACGGTATTGTGCCTTTTTGTTATTTATTTAACTACTAACAACAATTTTCAATAAATGAATTGAAACATGACAACTGTTTGAGATGTGGTCGAGTGGTCAGTGGTCAGTCGTCAGTCGTCACGTGAGGTCACAGACCCTGAGCTGCTTTGGGGATTAGCGTGGACGGTTACAAAGCATGGCTTGCTTCTGCAGTGTTTTAAAAATTGAGGTTGGAGAGTTGAAGGAGGAGGTCTTGCTTCTCCAGGAGGAGATTAGGAGGCTGAACGTCCACCTCAATGGGTCTGGGAGAGAGTGTGAGGTGGCTGGAGTTGTGGGGAATGAGGCTTCTAGCAGTGAGGTGCAGTCTGTCTCTCGCTGTGAGGAGGCTGTAGTTGGGGAGGTAGCAACGGCTACCAGCAGTGAGGTGCAGTCCAGCACCTGCTACAAGTGGCGAGTGGTTCACAGTAATGGGAGGCGCATCAGAGTAAGGAAAGTTAAGAGTGAAGATCTGAAGGTAGGAAATCGCTTCTCTGTTCTTCAGGATGAATGTACTTCAGTGGCCAGTGAAGGTAAGGGTACTACTGCCCCTGCTAATGGAGGTAAGCGCATTCTTGTGGTTGGTGACTCTCAGGTAAGATATATTGACCGTGTTTTTTGTAATAGGAATAAGAAGATGAGAGATAGAGTGTGCTTCCCTGGAGCTGGTGTTGGGGACATTGTCAACAGGCTGGATAATATCATGTCAGGTAATGGGAACAAGCCCATTATCTGTCTCAGTGCTGGTGGAAATGATATTGGGAAGGGTAGGAGAGAAGAGCTGCTAGATAAGTACAGGTCAGCTATAGATTTCATTAAATCTAAGGGAGGGATCCCAATCATATGTAGCATCTTGCCTAGAAGGGGAGTAGGAAATGAATGGTTATCTAGGCCAATTGGTGTAAATTGCTGGCTAGACAGATACTGCAAGGAACTTGCAATCCCATTCATTGACAACTGGAACAACTTTTATGGCAAACATGATATGTATGCAAGGGATGGGGTACATCTCTCTGGGGCTGGGGTGGTAGCACTTGCAGACTCGATTGAGAAGGCCATTGGTGAAATGCCTATGATTTTAAACTGATGGAATATAGAGGTATGGGTGTGTGTGGGAAACAAGCAGGTTGCAACACTTGGGTTGGAAACAGTAAATGTATAAAAGGCATTCAGCATGAAGTTATAAATAAAGTCAATAGATCAGGTCAGCAAACAAAGGGGGACAGCAGAGGGCAGCAAGGGACTAGCTCCCTTAAGGTTTACTATACTAATAGCAGGAGTGTAAGAAATAAGATAGATGAGCTAAGATTAATTGCAAGTGCAGGAAACATAGATATTATTGCTATAACAGAGACCTGGCTCAATCTGAAAGATAGAGAGATGCCCTCTGAATGTCATATACAAGGCTATAAATTATTCCACACTGACAGGGTCAACAGGAAAGGTGGTGGAGTAGCGATGTATGTTAGAGACAATTTAAATTGTTGTGTTAGACAAGATATTAAATTAGAAGCGTCAGCCACTGAATCTGTTTGGTTACAGCTTCTCGAGGGCCGAGAAAAACTAATTTTGGTTGTGATTTACAGGGCCCCAAATCTTGATAGGGAGTGCAGTAAACTTCTATGGGACGAAATTCGTAAGGCATCTACATACGAAAATGTTGTGCTAATGGGAGATTTCAACTATAGACAGATTGACTGGAGCAATTTGACAGGAAATTTAGAGTCAGGTGACTTTCTTGATACGATCCAGGATTGTTTTTTAAAACAGTTTGTGACAGAGCCAACTAGGGGAAATAACCTCCTTGACTTGGTTCTTGCCAGTAGGGAAACACTAATTAATAATCTTGAGGTTAATGATGAGCTTGGGGAAAGTGATCACAAATCACTCAGTTTTAATATATCATGGAATTCCCCTAATAATGGCAATCAAGTCTCCGTCCCTGACTTTCGCTTGGCTGATTTCATAGGACTGAAAAATTACTTAGGTGGGCTGAACTGGAATGACCTGACTAAGGGTCAGGTAGGTGGTGATGGTTGCCGATATGATGCTTTCCAGGGCATAGTTCTAGCTGCTCAGTCAAATTATGTTCCAAATAGGGAAATCAGATCAAACAAAAATGATCCTAAATGGATGAACAATAGATTAAAATATCTGATTGGTCAAAAGAGAGGCATATATAGGCAAATCAAACGAGGAGAGGGGCAATTAAGAAATCGATATATTCAGTTAAAGAGAGAAATAAAAAAGGGAATTAGAAAAGCAAAAAGAGATTATGAGGTTAAAGTTGCAAGAGAATCGAAGACTAACCCAAAAGGATTCTTTCAGGTATACAGAAGTAAGATCAGGGACAAGATAGGCCCACTCAAAAGTTCCTCGGGTCAGCTCACTGACAGTGATAAGGAAATGTGTAGAATTTTTAACACATACTTCCTCTCAGTTTTTACACAGGAGGATATCAGCGATATTCCAGTAATGATAAATTATGTAGAACAGGACGATAATAAACTGTGCACGATTAGGGTCACAAGTGACATGGTCCTTAGGCAAATAGATAAATTAAAACCTAACAAATCCCCAGGCCCTGATGAACTGTATGCAAGGGTTCTAAAGGAATGTAAAGAGGAGCTTAGCACACCTTTGGCTAATCTTTTCAACATATCACTACAAACTGGCATGGTGCCAGATAAGTGGAAAATGGCAAATGTGATACCTATTTTCAAAACAGGTGACAGGTCCTTAGCTTCGAACTATAGACCAATAAGCCTAACCTCAATAGTGGGAAAATTTATGGAATCAGTAATTGCCGAGGCAGTTCGTAGCCACCTTGAAAAGCATAAATTAATCAACGAATCTCAGCATGGTTTTACAAAGGGGCGTTCCTGCCTTACGAATTTATTAACTTTTTTCACTAAGGTATTTGAGGAGGTAGATCATGGTAATGAATATGATATTGTGTATATGGACTTCAGTAAGGCTTTTGACAGGGTCCCACATCAGAGACTATTGAGGAAAATTAAAGCACATGGAATAGGTGGAGAAATTTTTACCTGGATAGAGGCATGGTTGACAAATAGGCAGCAGAGAGTTTGCATAAATGGGGAGAAATCAGAGTGGGGAAGCGTCACGAGCGGTGTTCCACAGGGGTCAGTGTTGGGCCCCCTGCTGTTCACAATCTACATAAACGACGTAGATGAGGGCATAAAGAGCGACATCGGCAAGTTTGCCGATGACACCAAAATAGGCCGTCGAATTCATCCTGACGAGGACATTCGAGCACTCCAGGAAGATTTGAATAGACTGATGCAGTGGTCGGAGAAGTGGCAGATGCAGTTTAATATAGACAAATGCAAAGTTCTAAATGTTGGACAGGACAATAACCATGCCACATATAAACTAAATAATGTAGATCTTAATATTACGGATTGCGAAAAAGATTTAGGAGTTCTGGTTAGCAGTAATCTGAAACCAAGACAACAGTGCATAAGTGTTCGCAATAAAGCTAATAGAATCCTTGGCTTCATATCAAGAAGCATAAATAATAGGAGTCCTCAGGTTGTTCTTCAACTCTATACATCCTTGGTTAGGCCTCATTTAGATTATACTGCACAGTTTTGGTCACCGTATTACAGAATGGATATAAATTCTCTGGAAAATGTACAAAGGAGGATGACAAAGTTGATCCCATGTATCAGAAACCTTCCCTATGAGGATAGACTAAGGGCCCTGAAACTGCACTCTCTAGAAAGACGTAGAATTAGGGGGGATATGATTGAGGTGTATAAATGGAAGACAGGAATAAATAAAGGGGATGTAAATAGTGTGCTGAAAATATCTAGCCTAGACAGGACTCGCAGCAATGGTTTTAAGTTGGAAAAATTCAGATTCAGGAAGGATATAGGAAAGTACTGGTTTGGTAATAGAGTTGTGGATGAGTGGAACAAACTCCCAAGTACCGTTATAGAGGCCAGAACGTTGTGTAGCTTTAAAAATAGGTTGGATAAATACATGAGTAGATGTGGGTGGGTGTGAGTTAGACCTGATAGCTTGTGCTACCAGGTCGGTTGCCGTGTTCCTCCCTTAAGTCAATGTGACCTGACCTGACTAGGTTGGGTGCATTGGCTTAAGCCGGTAGGAGACTTGGACCTGCCTCTCATGGGCCAGTAGGCCTTCTGCAGTGTTCCTTCGTTCGTATGTTCTTATGTAGTATCAACTAAGACAGTATCAACTAAGGTAGTATCAACCATGGCATTATAAACAAAGGCAGTGTCAACTAAGGCAGTGCCAACTAAGGCAGTGTCAACTAAGGCAGTATCAACTAAGGCAGTATCAACTAAGGCAGTATCAACTAAGGCAGTATCAACTAAGGCAGTATCAACTAAGGCAGTATCAACTAAGGCAGTATCAACTAAGGCAGTATCAACTAAGGCAGTATCAACACTATCATGAGCAAATACATTAAAACAGTGAAAGTAACAATTGTACATAAGAACATAACATAAGAAAGGAGGAACACTGCAGCAGGTCTGTTGGCCCATACTAGGCAGGTCCTTTACAATCCTTCCCACTAACAAAAACAGCACTAACATAAATACGTGATAGAAACTGCTCTATTGGCAGAGTCAGCAGCAATAATACCAAATAACCCACGAAAGAACAAGAACATCAATAATAAGGTAGGAACAGTAAAACTAGCACAAACAGTAGGGCAACACTAACATCAAGGCATGAAGGTAACACTAACATGTACGCATGGACGATAACACTAACATCTAAGCATGGACGATAACATTAACATCAACACATGGACGGTAACACTAACATCACAAAAAGGACAAGAATAGTAATACTAACACAACAAGGGCATGAATTATAATACCATTACAACAAGGGCAGGAACAGTAATACCATTACAACAAGGGCAGGAACAGTAATACCATCACAAGGGCAGGAACAGTAATACCATCACAACAAGGGCAGTAACAGTAATATCATCGCAACAAGGGCAGTAACAGTAATATCATCACAACAAGGGCAGTAACAGTAATATCATCACAACAAGGGCAGTAACAGTAATATCACATCAAGGGCAGGAACAGTAATATCACAACAATGGCAGTAACAGTAATATCATCACAACAAGGGCAGTAACAGTAATATCATCACAACAAGGGCAGTAACAGTAATACCATCACAACAAGGGCAGTAACAGTAATATCATCACAACAAGGGCAGTAACAGTAATACCATCACAACAAGGGCGGTAACAGTAATACCATCACAACAAGGGCAGTAACAGTAATACCATCACAACAAGGGCAGTAACAGTAATACCATCACAACAAGGGCGGTAACAGTAATATCATCACAACAAGGGCAGTAACAGTAATACCATCACAACAAGGGCAGTAACAGTAATACCATCACAACAAGGGCAGTAACAGTAATATCATCACAACAAGGGCAGTAACAGTAATACCATCACAACAAGGGCGGTAACAGTAATACCATCACAACAAGGGCAGTAACAGTAATACCATCACAACAAGGGCAGGAACAGTAATACCATCACAACAAGGGCAGTAACAGTAATATCATCACAACAAGGGCAGTAACAGTAATATCATCACAACAAGGGCAGTAACAGTAATATCATCACAACAAGGGCAGTAACAGTAATATCACATCAAGGGCAGGAACAGTAATATCACAACAATGGCAGTAACAGTAATATCATCACAACAAGGGCAGTAACAGTAATATCATCACAACAAGGGCAGGAACAGTAATATCACAACAATGGCAGTAACAGTAATATCATCACAACAAGGGCAGTAACAGTAATATCATCACAACAAGGGCAGGAACAGTAATATCACAACAAGGGCAGTAACAGTAATACCATCACAACAAGGGCGGTAACAGTAATATCATCACAACAAGTGCAGGAACATTAATATCATCACAACAAGGGCAGTAACAGTATCATCACAACAAGGGCAGTAACAGTAATACCATCACAACAAGGGCGGTAACAGTAATACCATCACAACAAGGGCGGTAACAGTAATACCATCACAACAAGGGCAGTAACAGTAATACCATCACAACAAGGGCAGTAACAGTTATACAAGCACAACAAGGGCAGTAACAGTAATACCAACAACAAGGACAGTAACAGTAATACCACCACAACAAGAGCAGTAACAGTAATACCACCACAACAAGGGCAGAAATAGTAATACTATCACAACAAAGGCAGTAGCAGTAATACCAACACAATGGCAGGAACAGTAATACCAACACAAGGGCAGTAATAGTTATAGCACAATAAGGGCAGGAATAGTAATACCAACACAACAAGGGCAGCAACAGTAATACCATCATCACAATGGCAGGAACAGTAATACCATTACAACAAGAGCAGGAATAGTAATACCAACACAACAAGGGGAGTAACAGTAATACCATCACAAGGGCAATAACAGTAATACCATCACAACAAGGGCAGTAACAATAATACCATCTCAACAAGGGCAGTAACAGTAATACCATCACAACAAGGGCAGTAACAGTAATACCAACACAACAAGAGCAGGAATAGTAATACCATCACAACAAGGGGAGTAACAGTAATACCATCACAAGGGCAGTAACAGTAATACCATCACAACAAGGGCTGGAACAGTAATACCATCTCAACAAGGGCAGGAATAGTAATACTATCACAACAAGGGCAGTAACAGTAATACCATCACAACAAGGGCAGTAACAGTAATACTACCACAACAAGGGCAGTAAGAGTAATACCAACACAACAAGGGCAGTAACATTAATACCAACACAACAAGGGCAGTAACAGTAATACTACCACAACAATGGCAGTAACAGTAATACCAACACAACAAGGGCAGTAACAGTAATACTACCACAACAAGGGCAGTAAGAGTAATACCAACACAACAAGGGCAGTAACATTAATACCATCACAACAAGGGCAGTAACAGTAAGACCAACACAACAAGGGCAGTAACATTAATACCAACACAACAAGGACAGGAATAGTAATACTATCACAACAAGGGCAGTAACAGTAATACTACCACAACAGGGGCAGTAACAGTAATACTACCACAACAGGGGCAGTAACAGTAATACTACCACAACAAGGGCAGTAACAGTAATACCAACACAACAAGAACAGTAACATTAAAACCAACACAATGGCAGAAACAGTAATACCAACACAAGGGCAGGAACAGTAATACCAACACAACAAGGGCAGGAACAGCAATACCAACACAACAAGAATATGACGAGTAAGATACATGTGCTGCAGTTAGACATCTTTATTGTTGAAATGTATCTCCTACGCAGTAGACTTCTTCAGTCAGGTACAGAGGATAAAAAATTGGACGCAGCAGTAGTGGAGTGGTAAAGATGATATAATCAGTCCATTACCTTTGAAGACGTAGTTTTGAGGTGGTCAGTCCCTCAGCCTGGAGACGAGTTCAGCCGACAGTGTTGGATGGAAGATCTCAAATTCGTTGCAGGAGGCCGGATCCACAAGCACATGCAAGACTGCATCAGAAACAAGAATAGTTCCAGAAGCACAAACTGCAAGGAAAAACAAGATATAGTCAATAACACTAACACAGTAAGGGGAGGAGCTGTAACACTAACAAATACAGGAGCAATGACACTAAAACAACGAGAGCAGTGCCAGCATCAGTAACACCAACCCAACAAAGGCAGTGCCAGCGTAGCACCAACACAATAAGGGAAAGAACAATAACACCACCACTGCGGAAGAAGGAACAGTAACACCAACACAACAACAGTAGTACCAGTATAACACCTACACAACATGGGCAGGAGCAATAACACCACCACAGTGAAAGAAGAAACAATAACACCAACACAACAACAGTAGTACCAGTATAACACCAACACAACAACAGTAGTACCAGTATAACACCAACACAACATGGGCAGGAGCAATAACACCACCACAGTGAAAGAAGGAATAGTAACACCAACACAAGAGTGGGCAGCACTAAACCCGTCATAACAAGGGCAGTAGCAGTAACACCAGCACAACAAGATCAGGGGCACCCGGGCGACGGGCGTCATCTGGGCAGCGAGGCGACCTGGGTACCACGCGCCCACCACCATACCAATTACCAAAACTGCCCGTTCGGAATTCATATATTAACTTCCGATCTGCTGCGAAGAGAGGAAGTACGTATGAGCGATGCTTTCCGGATATCAGGGCACATCCAGCTGGCCACAGCCATGATTGCCGAACTCCACAAGGACGTGAAATATTAATTTTCCAGTGAAATGTGCAGGTGAGTAATGCCGGATGGCGTAAACGGGGCATAGAGTGAATGGGTATGACCCTCCACAGCTGCCCCTCCACCTTTTCTTACCCTGTACCCATCCATTTATTCCCGATAGCCGGACCACATATGCAAATTCGCCAGTGGTCACAATACACGGTAGGATAGCTAGTTTAGAAAGATGGAATATTTACGTTAAACTACAAGTATATCCTGTCTAGCTTCTTCGCGCTAGACAAAGAAACCGGATGTAGAATGCACTCACCCAAAGCGTAGTTCTTGTAAACTGTACGCCTGCCCAGCTTCCAAATCGAAGTAGTCTTTCACTGTGTCGATGAGAAAGGGATGGGTTACTGTTCACTTACCTTAATTAGTAACTGTATGACTGTACTCCAGAGTTCCTGTGTGGGACTTGTTTCTTTGAGCGCTTCCCAGGTATTGATAGCCTCTATGTATATATGAGTTTACGGGAAAGACAGACAGTTGGAAGTACATACTAAGGCTATATTTGTTGAGAGGAAAAAATCTTCCTCTACCTAGATTGAGATTATTGTGTTATTTAGGTGTGAGAGTAATAAAAGAGAAAAGTTCTCTCCGACAAATGCCTACCTGAAAATAGGGGAAAATGTTCTTCACCAAATTTAAAAACGGCATGAAAAAGAAGAGATGGGACTGGATGGAAGACATGGACTACAAAAACTTTTACTAAATTAGTGTTGTTTCATTCTTCAACTACTCATGTTATTCTAATACCACTGACAGGATTAGTTCTATCAATAGTCACCAAATGTTCTGCTATGACTGTCATAACCAGACGTTTCTACCACTCATATTATTGACTTTGTTGTCTCATTGTCAACTGACTGTCCAAGTACAGCCGCTGAACAAGTATCAGAAATCTGTTGCCGTCATGTTGATCCATCTACTGATGTGTATGACAGTTCGCATGGGATTAGTATGAATTTATTTTGGATTTAGATAGGTAGCAAGTGCACTAGGCAACATCTCGCTCCTGTCGTTCCTTATCTTAATGGCCACAATTTGGGCTGACCAAACAATGTTTACTGATAGATTTATACCAAACAAGGAGATCATGAAGACTCTGACAACTCCCATTGGGGCACTATGTATCTAGTTGATTCCTGTACTTTGAGGGACGTGTGGACAGACTCGCTACAAAAGCATAAATAACAAAAAGGCACAATACCGAAACGTCGTCGTAAGCTTCTCTCTTTTATGTGCGGGTTATTTGTGTATCGCTACAAAAGCTACTGGTGCTGTGGGGAAAAGTCAGTAAGGTGACGGAGACATGAACAGATGTTCATGTCTTTCTTGTTTACAAAAGTTCCAGTTGATTTATTGAATTTCCTCTCTGAAAAACTTATTAATTACGATTTACCATTGCCAGTACCTACTATCATTAAACTTATTAAACTTTGTATTGTTGATGCAAAGTTTATTTTTAATGGCGAATTTTACACTCAGAAGTTTGGTATGGCAATGGGAAATCCTCTCTCACCTGTTCTTAGTAATTTGTGTATGAAATATTTCGAAATAAGATTGCTTGACAAAATCCTTCCCAATAGAAGTGGCATAGATATGTTGATATATTATTTTATGCCTTATGCCGAAGAATATAGATATATACCATTTCCCTGTTAAATTAAATAATCTAGCTCATTCCATAAATTTTACTGTTGACTTTGAACAAGTAACTCGTTGCCTTTTCTAGATGTTTTAATTTTAAGGGGACTCATGACTTTAAATTTTATTATTTACAGAAAATCAAATAACCCCTCCTATGTACACTATTATTCTTCAAATCAACATAAAATTTAACAATTTGTATTCTCATCAGTGTTTTCGAGAGCCTTGCGTATTTGCAGCCCAGAGTTCATAAACGAAGAAATTTCCAAAATTTATGAGATAGCTTATGCTCTGAAATACCATAGAAATTTAACTGACAAATCTTTTGCAATTACTAGAAATATTGTTTTACAAGTCAACAAGGGACAACCAGCCTTATTCAACTAAAAATATGTTGGCTCTCCCTTACCATGAAAACTTGGTTGATATGCCTTCTCTGCTTAAGAATTTTAATATTAAAGTTGTATTTAAAAATCTTGATAGAGTAAAAAAAAAAATTGGATAAAAATTTCCCCCCAAAACGCTGACGGCTGTCTCTTCAAAATTCCTTGTATAAAATATGTGATAACGTTTATACGGCCAAACTGCTAAAAGTCTTGAACTAAGATTAATTAAAACAACGTAAATATAGCATTAGAGGTGGACAAGTTTCTAATATTCTGAGTATTCATGTGAGAGATTTTAACCATCCAACTGATTTTCAAAAGACCGAGAAAGTTGGGAAAATTTTAAGATACATTAGACGAGTCAAATTCTTAATGCTTGAGAAAAATATAAGGTGTGTTTCACGGATCCTTGGCTACCTACCCACATCATTATAAAAAGCCAGGTGTTGTGAGGTGGCTGCGAGGTGTAATCTCGTACTCGTATGCCTTCCTGTTGATCTTTTATTTTTATAGTTCCTTGATAATGTGAGAAATCATGAAAGCGCTTTGAATTTCACTATTTTTTCACAGTGGTTGTCCTGCATATACATATATGTCGTGCCGAATAGGTAAAACTGGTCAATTTGCAAGAACTCATTTAAAATTTAGACCTTTCTAAAATTTTCTCTTATACGTTTAAAGATATACCTTTTTTTCATTTATGTTAATAAAAAAATAATTTTGTTCCAAAAGAACCTCAGAAAACTTACCTACTCTTATGACAAGCGCAATTTAATTTAGTCTAATCCAATTAAATATATTTTAGATAAGTTTACAATAGTTAAATCATAAACACAATGAATTTTTTTTTCGGTAGGCTCAGAATTATTTTTGCGAAATTATTGCATACACAAATTTTCGCTTGCCTTATTCGGCAAGAAGAACGTTGCTATTTAAGCCAAAAATCGCAAGTTTTACCTATTCGGCATGATATAAATTCCCTTAGAGTTTTACAACTCAGTATCTTCACCTCTTTTCCTGTGCACAATACTCGTTAGAGTGTTCTTTCTCTTTGACCGCCTTGTAAAATCACAATTTCCTCCAAGAATATTTCCTTCAATCTTTTGTTCACGCCTTCTCCGCCTTTCCCATTCATTCTTATCAATTCTTTCCTTCTTGTCTCAAGTTTGTTACCTGGTCTTTTACTCTCGTTTCTCTTCTGATGAGACTCTATATCAACAATTGTTGAGATTTGACTTCCTATTCCATGTCATTCTCTAACTGCCACCCAATCTCTCCTTTTGCTACAAACTCTAGCCAATTCCTAATGGTTATAATCATAGCTATAAATTTTAAAGGGGTTGACCGGTAAGCCAGCGGAAGACCTCGGTCAGATGATCAAAAGGTACAGCTGCAGATCATCATATGACTAAGAATGCACGGCATACTTGTGCAGTCTCCGTTTTTCGAAATCGAGTTTCTCCCTTCCTTCTACTTCGACTAATGCGGAGAGTGAGACTGAAGTCCTGATGCAAATCTGCCAATTTTGTGTGTAAAATATTAAATTAGATTTTGTTTCATTAATGTCATAGACATTTTTGAAGATGTTACAATTTCTTTATGGTTAACGTTCAGGCACAAAATTTTGCCTTAATATATTTTTTAGTTCACAATCGCGTGATGTCATTTGCTCAAGGATTTAGGTAAGATATTATATCCACAAGTAGGTAGTTGGTTGGTAGACAGCAACCACCCAGGGAGGTACTACCGTCCTGTGGTAGTGGGTTGATAGACAACAACCACCCAGGGAGGTACTACCGTCCTGTGGTAGTGGGTTGGTAGACAGCAACCACCCAGGGAGGTACTACCGTCCTGTGGTAGTGGGTTGGTAGACATCAACCACCCAGGGAAGTACTACCGTCCTGTGGAAGTAGGTTGGTAGACAGCAACTACCCAGGGAGGTACTACCGTCCTGTGGTAGTAGGTTGGTAGACAGCAACCACCCAGGGAGGTACTACCGTCCTGCCAAGTGAGTGTAAAACGAAATCCTGTAATTGTTTTACATGATGGTAGGATTGCTGGTGTCTCTTTTCTGTCTCATAAACATGCAAGATTTCAGGTACGACGTAGCTACTTCTACTTACACTTAGGTCACACTACACGTGCATAAACAAGCATATTTATATATATACACACACCCCTCTGGGTTTTCTTCTATTTTCTTACTAGTTCTTGTTCTTGTTTATTACCTCTTATCTTTATAGGGAAGTGGAACAGAATTCTTCCTCCGTAAGCCATGCGTGTCGTAAGAGGCGACCAAAATGCCGGAATCAAGGGGCTAGTAACCCCTTCTCCTGTATACATTACTAAATTTAAAAAGAGAAACTTTTCGTTTTGGGCCACCCTGCATCGGTGGGATACGGCCGGTTTTTTGAAAGAAGATTATTATCTCTTCAATAAATTCTGCAAATCTACGACCTTGCTCTCTTGGAGGAATAAATGTTTACACTATTTATACATGGCAAATAAACCGCATCCTTTAAAGATTCATGATAGTAATGACAACGAGCAAGCAGTGGGATACCTGATATCTGTCAGGTTTGGTCTTACTTGCACATACACGACATGAGTAGCCTAAGGAGAAAGAACGGAAATGAAGGTACAAGTGAGAGAGAAGAGAAGAATGTGGGAAAATGATTGGAGAGGGATTGAGGGATCAAAAATTGTTGTTTAATGTTCACCAGTACATGGCCTGGCACGGGTCTTAATCATAAGATGATGACCCGTCAGTGGCGCAGCAAGGTGGGTGTGGGGGGAAAGGGGCCAGAATCCGGGTGGTCTTTGATATGTATGTCTGCAGATGGCTGATGCATGATGGATGACCTGTCGGAGGAGATATACACTACTTAAGAGCAAAAGGTCGGTGCTTCTCCTGCCCTTGGGATGGGAGGTACACACTGTCTGGTAGAGCAAGGTCACTGCTTCTGACCTTGTCATGAATACACACACAATCCTTGTGACAAGAGGTACATACTGACTGATGGAGGTCGCTGATCCTCATGACCTTTTCAAGGGAGGTCACTGCTTCTGATCTTGAAATGGGAGGTAAACATTGCTAATTTTGTGACGGGAGTCATTCGATGCTTGCTGAAGAAAGGTCAAGGCTTCTCCTAGCCTTGTGATGTGACGTGGTACATGCTGTTTACCCACCTAAACATGACCTTGTCGACCCGATTCTAAAACTGTCTATGATAAGCTGCAGACGATATTTCTGTGACAAGTACAACGGCTGTTCATTGTTTTAGCACCTACTTTGTTTCTGCTACTGCAGAAATAATTACCTCTGCTGATGTTTCAAGTGGTTCTGTTGTTTCCTCTGTTATAAGTTCTACCACTTTTGATTTTGTTTTAACATATATTATTTCTTCTTCGTCTTCATTTACTTTTGCTTCAGTTTCATTTTCTTCAGTTGCTGGCTCGATGGACTCTGCTGCTGCTTCTATAGCTTCCGTTTCTGCTTTTATTGATTCTGCTGTATCTTTTATTGTTCGTGATGTTATCTGTATACGAATGACCCCTTACTGGGATTCTGTAGCCTGGTTAATTAAGTTTTATAAATAAACAATACATACACACACACACACACACACACACACACACACACACACATTTTGTATCGCTTTTTGCGATTCTTGCATTATATATATATATATATATATATATATATATATATATATATATATATATATATATATATATATATATATATATATATATATATATATATATATATATATATATATATATATATATATATATATATA
>NC_091381.1:5541467-5583967 GCF_038502225.1 Cherax quadricarinatus | reverse complement strand
GAAAAAGAAAAACTTTCACCATCATTCACTCCATCACTGTCTTGCCAGAAGGGTGCTTTACACTACAGTTTTTAAACTGCAACATTAACACCCCTCCTTCAGAGTGCAGGCACTGTACTTCCCATCTCAAGGACTCAAGTCCGGCCTGCCGGTTTCCCTGAACCCCTTCATAAATGTTACTTTGCTCACACTCCAACAGCACGTCAAGTATTAAAAATCCATTTCTCTCCATTCACTCATATCAAACACGCTCACGCATGCCTGTTGGAAGTCCAAGCCCCTCGCACACAAAACCTCCTTTACCCCCTCCCTCCAACCTTTCCTAGGCCGACCCCTACCCCGCCTTCCTTCCACTACAGACTGATACACTCTTGAAGTCACTCTGTTTCGCTCCATTCTCTCTACATGTCCGAACCACCTCAACAACCCTTCCTCAGCCCTCTGGACAACAGTTTTGGTAATCCCGCACCTCCTCCTAACATCCAAACTACGAATTCTCTGCATTATATTCACACCACGCATTGCCCTCAGACATGGCATCTCCACTGCCTCCAGCCTTCTCCTCGCTGCAACATTCATCACCCATGCTTCACACCCATATAAGAGCGTTGGTAAAACTATACTCTCATACATTCCCCTCTTTGCCTCCAAGGACAAAGTTCTTTGTCTCCACAGACTCCTAAGTGCACCACTCATCCTTTTCCCCTCATCAATTCTATGATTCACCTCATCTTTCATAGACCCATCCGCTGACACGTCCACTCCCAAATATCTGAATACATTCACCTCCTCAATACTCTCTCCCTCCAATCTGATATCCAGTCTTTCATCACCTAATCTTTTTGTTATCCTCATAACCTTACTCTTTCCTGTATTCACTTTTAATTTTCTTCTTTTGCACACCCTACCAAATTCATCCACCAATCTCTGCAACTTCTCTACAGAATCTCCCAAGAGCACAGTGTCATCAGCAAAGAGCAACTGTGACAACTCCCACTTTATGTGTGATTCTTTATCTTTTAACTCCATGCCTCATGCCAAGACCCTCGCATTTACTTCTCTTACAACCCCATCTATAAATATATTAAACAACCATGGTGACATCACACATCCTTGTCTAAGGCCTACTTTTACTGGGAAATCTCCCTCTTTCCTACATACTCTAACTTGAGCCTCACTATCCTCGTAAAACCTCTTCACTGCTTTCAGTAACCTACCTCCTACACCATACACCTGCAGCATCTGCCACATTGCCCCCCTGTCCACCCTGTCATACGTCTTTTCCAAATCCATAAATGCCACAAAGACCTCTTTAGCCTTATCTAAATACTGTTCACTTATATGTTTCACTGTAAACACCTGGTCCACACACCCCCTACCTTTCCTAAAGCCTCCTTGTTCATCTGCTATCCTATTCTCCGTCTTACTCTTAATTCTTTCAATTATAACTCGACCATACAATTTACCAGGTATACTCAACAGACTTATCCCCCTATAATTTTTGCACTCTCTTTTGTCCCCTTTGCCTTTATACAAAGGAACTATGCAAGCTCTCTGCCAATCCCTAGGTACCTTACCCTCTTCCATACATTTATTAAATAATTGCACCAACCACTCCAAAACTATATCCCCACCTGTTTTTAACATTTCTATCTTTATCCCATCAATCCCGGCTGCCTTACCCCCTTTCATTTTACCTACTGCCTCACGAACTTCCCCCACACTCACAACTGGCTCTTCCTCACTCCTACAAGATGTTATTCCTCCTTGCCCTATACACGAAATCACAGCTTCCCTATCTTCATCAACATTTAACAATTCCTTAAAATATTCCCTCCATCTTCCCAATACCTCTAACTCTCCATTAAATAACTCTCCTCTCCTATTTTTAACTGACAAATCCATTTGTTCTCTAGGCTTCCTTAACTTGTTAATCTCACTCCAAAACTTTTTCTTATTTTCAACAAAATTTGTTGATAACATCTCACCCATTCTCTCATTTGCTCTCTTTTTACATTGCTTCACCACTCTCTTAACCTCTCTCTTTTTCTCCATATACTCTTCCCTCCTTGCATCACTTCTACTTTGTAAAAGCTTCTCATATGCTAACTTTTTCTCCCTTACTACTCTCTTTACATCATCATTCCACCAATCGCTCCTCTTCCCTCCCGCACCCACTTTCCTGTAACCACAAACTTCTGCTGAACACTCTAACACTACATTTTTAAACCTACCCCATACCTCTTCGACCCCATTGCCTATGCTCTCATTAGCCCATCTATCCTCCAATAGCTGTTTATATCTTACCCTAACTGCCTCCTCTTTTAGTTTATAAACCTTCACCTCTCTCTTCCCTGATGCTTCTATTCTCCTTGTATCCCATCTACCTTTTACTCTCAATGTAGCTACAACTAGAAAGTGATCTGATATATCTGTGGCCCCTCTATAAACATGTACATCCTGAAGTCTACTCAACAGTCTTTTATCTACCAATACATAATCCAACAAACTACTGTCATTTCGCCCTACATCATATCTTGTATACTTATTTATTCTCTTTTTCTTAAAATATGTATTACCTATAACTAAACCCCTTTCTATACAAAGTTCAATCAAAGGGCTCCCATTATCATTTACACCTGGCACTCCAAACTTACCTACCACACCCTCTCTAAAAGTTTCTCCTACTTTAGCATTCAGGTCCCCTACCACAATTACTCTCTCACTTGGTTCAAAGGCTTCTATACATTCACTTAGCATCTCCCAAAATCTCTCTCTCTCTGCATTCCTCTCTTCTCCAGGTGCATACAAGCTTATTATGACCCACTTCTTGCATCCAACTTTTACTTTAATCCACATAATTCTTGAATTTACACATTCATATTCTCTTTTCTCCATCCATAACTGATCCTTCAACATTACTGTTACCCCTTCCTTTGCTCTAACTCTCTCAGATACTCCAGATTTAATCCCATTTATTTCCCCTCAACCGAAACTCCCCTACCCCCTTCAGGTTTGTTTCGCTTAGGGCCAGGACATCCAACTTCTTTTCATTCATAACATCAGCAATCATCTGTTTCTTGTCATCCGCACTACATCCACGCACATTCAAGCATCCCAGTTTTATAAAGTTTTTCTTCTTCTCTTTTTTAGTAAATGTCTACTGGAGAAGGGGTTACTAGCCCATTGCTCCCGGCATTTTAGTCGCCTCATACTACACGCATGGCTTACGGAGGAAAGATTCTTTTGCACTTCTCCATGGACAATAGAAGAAATAAAGAAGAACAAGAGCTATTTAGAAAAAGGAGAAAAACCTAGATGTATGTATATATATATATATGCATGTGCGTGTCTGTGAAGTGTGACCAAAGTGTAAGTAGGAGTAGCAAGATATCCCTGTTATCTAGCGTGTTTATGAGACAGAAAAAGACACCAGCAATCCTACCATCTTGCAAAACAGTTACAGGTTTCTGTTTCACAGTCATCTGGCAGGACGGTAGTACATCCCTGGGTGGTTGCTGTCTACCAACCTACTACTACATATATATATATATATATATATATATATATATATATATATATATATATATATATATATATATATATATATATATAGTACCACCTCTATAGCTGGAATGGGGACCCTCATCCTCAGAGAAGACAATAAACGTACCTCAGGAAAATCTCAAGGTTCTCCCCGTAGCTGTTTGAATATTTTCTTCTCCTACCACCCCCTATATATTTTATATTCTATGTGAACATTTATTAATAAACAGAATACATTTATAGAATACATTTACAGAATAAAACATAAACATGAATACAATGGCACAATGTATCAAAGATCATGAATTTCCTCCAGCTCCTCCGAGGCTGGACGCGAGCCAAATATGCAGCAAGCATTTCCCCTCTGGATGGCTACGCTGAGGCGCTGGAACATGAAAGTGGCTGCCCTTGGGTCCCTGGTGGTGTCGATGAGTCTGGAACCCAATTCTTTAAGGAAACGTGTGGCAATTTTTCCCCATGATCCCAAGGTCTCTGATCCCACTGGGACAAGTTGATACTGTTGGCTAATGTCCCTGTACTTGCTGATCTTGTACTCCTCCCTGTGGTCAGCAGCTCCTCCCTGTCGCCCCACACTGTGATGGATATAGGTGTCAGCCAGTGTGGACACACAGGTATAGTCCCATGCTAAGAGCTTGCCATTCTTCCAAGGATAGATGGTGATCCCGTCGGGGCGGTTTGCTGGGTTGTGGGTATTGGCTGCTAGTGATCGGGGCTCCCTCTCGGCTGGGCATCCAGCTGTAGCAAGGGTTCTCTTAATGATGGCGTTGACCTCATTGTGTTTTGCATGCCAGCCCTTGGTTTTGGAACAGTTAAGACCAAGTAGACCGCATTGGTCTGCTTGCACTTCGCCGCAAATACACATATATTCTGTGTGAATTGGGGCAGCAAGACGCAGAGCCGCTGCAATACGGAGGGTCTTATGGTCGAGTCGCGTTCCCACTGCCGATATGGGAACTGTTTGGTGGAAGTCCCCGGAGTGAGGTGCGCTCACAGCCTGGAAACGGGCAATCTGCCTATCTGATGTTGCAGCCCTGAGCATGTTGGCAAGCACCTTTTCAGCAATCGGGCCATCCCAGCTTGACTGTTTGTGAGCCAGTGGTGCACTAGGGTTTGGTGCTGGAGCCGCAAGAGTCTCCCATTCGGTGATGGCACTGGCATAGCTATGGTCTTGTATTCCTGCTGAGTCACTGAGGGTATCGGGAAGAATTTGTCTTATCAACTCGTTTGATGCTATGGAAGAGGATAGGAAAGCTGGTAGGGCAATCTGGGAGGATCTGCGTACTCCTAGCCCTCCAAGCCTGACCGAAAGTGAGGCTTGCAACCACTGTCCATCGTCAAAGGAAAGATTCAATACACTCTCTAGCATGATCTTCAGGAGAGAGTCATATTCCTTGAGTTTTGGACTGCTGAAGGCTGGGGAGCATCTCAGAAAGTAGGTAAGTTTTTGGGATTGACAGGCACCTGGTGAGTAGGTAGAAGGCATCATGTGTGTCAATGTCTTTCATCCTGCTTTCCATCGTCCGGAGGTCTGAGACTTTTTTTTCTAGGATCAGATCGATGGCATTGGACCCAAGAGGAGCACCAAGGAGAGTGCTATTGGCTGGATCAATTGCTCGTGCTCCTGGTAAAACGGCACTGATATTCTGGATCATCTGTTGATTGGTAGAAACTATTTCACATTTGGTGGGGTTAAAAGAAAGGCCCAGGCTTTCTCCCATGTCTTTAATTTTACTGATGTCTTCTATGAGAGATTCTGTTGTGCCCGCTGGGGTACCGTCGTCCAGGAACCCGATATTGAGCTCGCTGGAGAGTGCTTCCGTGACTTCCTTGATGACCAAACAAAATAGAAAGGGGGCGAGAGGGTCCCCCTGTTGCACGCCCTCATATGAGTCAATTTCATGGTCCCCAAACAATAGTTTGGAAGTCACACTATAACACGATTCTATGAAGGGATAAAGGGAAGGAAGGTTTCTATAAACTGCTTGGAGAGCAGCATCCCTTCTGACTGAGTTGAAAGCATTGGCAAAGTTCAGTTTGACCAAGGCTTTTTCATAGGACATGTTTTTGATATATAGTCGTGCTGCGTGGGCAGCTGCTTCACAGCCCTGTTGAACGCCGAAACCGAGCTGAGTTGGTTTCAACATTGCAGCAGCCTCTTGACTCACCCTTCTTACTGCAGCCTTGGCGACTAGGCGCCGAAGGGTGTTACCCACTGCAATGGGCCTGATTCCGCCATCCTTTTTCCGGAGGGCACACAATGAGGCACCAAAGAAAAGGAGTCTGATGGCCTCTGGGACATTGCCAGCCAGGCACAGGTTGGAAAATTTGGTGAGTTCAGACAGCAGCCTCTCTGAAACCTCACCAAGTGCTGGATTGATTATTTGTTTTAAGTGTTGAGGCCTTAAACCGGTGAAACCTCCTGCTGAGCCCTGTGGAAATGACATAGCAGCTTTATACACATCAGCATCCTGTAAGGTTAGATGTTCTTCGCCTGCTGCAATGTCAGGGAGGTCAATGTTGGTACTGGGAGCCCTGGGTGGATGTTTGTCCTTCAGAGCTTGCGCCGTGCTGACGTCCTTGGGAGCGATGGTATCCTCACTGGTTATAAGTCTCAGAGCTCCAATAGTATTACCCTCTTCTATTTTTTTACTAATTTGGGCTCTGATTTTTGAGGCGTCGGGTGTCCTGTTGTTGGCATTTGCCCGGCGGGTGTTTGTCGTCCTAGGGAAGAGACGGACGAGGTTGTCATCCCTTGGGAATGCATTTATGGCCCTAATAACATGTGTTGCTAGTGACTTGTCCCTCCTTGGTGGGACAGCCAAACAGGCATTGCCAAAAAGCAGCAAGTTGTGCCAGGATCTGTTGTTTGAAGGAGCATCATTGACTTTCTTCAGAAGGTCAGTGAATTTGCTAGCAGCTTGAGGGCGAGCTGCTTTGGGGATGTGTGTCAGAGTCCTGGTGGATGTTAATTTGATTGCAGATTTGAGGTTCTCTGTAGAGGTAAAGTCACGGTAGCTGTCAGCCCTGTCTGCTGGGGGAGGCTGTTGGTTGTTCTCATTTGGAGCTCTCCTGGAGCCTAGGCATCCTTTGTGTGCACGGATGTTGCCAGATGTGGGATTGAGTGCACATTCCCTGTAGCACACCCCGCAGATATATATATATATATATATATATATATATAGTATATATATATATATATATATATATATATATATATATATATATATATATGTCGTGCCGAATATGTAAAACTGGTCAATTAGCAAGAACTCATTTAAAATTAAGTCCTTTCTTAAATTTTCTCTTATATGTTTAAAGATATATTTTTTCATTAATGTTGATGTAAAAATTTATAATTTTGCACCAAAAGGAACTTAGAAAACTTACCTAACCTTATTATAAAAAGAGCAATTTATTTTAGCCTAACCCAACTAAATATATTTTAGATTTGTTTACAATAATTTAATACTAAACAAACAGTGAAATATATTTTTTTCGTTAGGTTCAGAATGATTTTGGCGAAATTATTGCATACACAAATTTTCACTTGTCCTATATGGCAAGATGAACGTAGCTATTTAAGACAAGATCGCAAGTTCTGCCTATTCGGCACGACATATATATATATATATATATATATATATATATATATATATATATATATATATATATATATATATATATATAACATATATATATATATATAACATATATATATATATATATATATATATATATATATATATATATATAATATATATATATATATATATATATATATATATATATATATATATATATATATATATATATATATATATATATATATATATATATATATATATATATATATATATATATATATATATATATATATATATATATATAACATGTATATATATATATATATATATATATATATATATATATATATATATATATAACATATATATATATATATATATATATATATATATATATATATATATATATATATATATATATATATATATATAACATGTATATATATATATATATATATATATATATATATATATATATATATATATATATATATATATATATTTCTGTCTCATAAACACGCTAGATAACAGGGATATCTTGCTACTCCTACTTACACTTTGGTCACACTTCACAGACACGCACATGCATATATATATATACATCTAGGTTTTTCCCCTATTTATAAATAGCTCTTGTTCTTCTTTATTTCTTCTATTGTCCATGGGGAAGTGGAAAAGAATCTCTCCTCCGTAAGCCATGCGTGTCATATGAGGCGACTAAAATGCCGGCAGCAATGGGCTAGTAACCCCTTCTCCTGTAGACATTTACTAAAAAAGAGAAGAAGAAAAACTTTATAAAACTGGCATGCTTGAATGTGAGCGGATGTAGTGCGGATGACAAGAAACAGATGATTGCTGATGTTATGAATGAAAAGAAGTTGGATGTCCTGGCCCTAAGCGAAACAAAGCTGATGGGGGTAGGGGAGTTTCGGTGGGGGGAAATAAATGGGATTAAATCTGGAGTATCTGAGAGAGTTAGAGCAAAGGAAGGGGTAGCAGTAATGTTGAAGGATCAGTTATGGAAGTAGAAAAGAGAATATGAATGTGTAAATTCAAGAATTATGTGGATTAAAGTAAAGGTTGGATGTGAAAAGTGGGTCATAATAAGCTTGTATGCACCTGGAGAAGAGAGGAATGTAGAGGAGAGAGAGAGATTTTGGGAGATGTTAAGTGAATGTATAGGAGCCTTTGAACCAAGTGAGAAAGTAATTGTGGTAGGGGACCTGAATGCTAAAGTAGGAGAAACTTTTAGAGAGGGTGTGGTAAGTAAGTTTGGGGTGCCAGGTGTAAATGATAATGGGAGCCCTTTGATTGAACTTTGTATAGAAAGGGGTTTAGTTATAGGTAATACATTTTTTAAGAAAAAGAGGATAAGTATACAAGATATGATGCAGGGCGAAATGACAGTAGTTTGTTGGATTATGTATTGGTAGATAAAAGAGTGTTGAGTAGACTTCAGGATAAACATGTTTATAGAGGGGCCACAGATATATCAGATCACTTTCTAGTTGTAGCTACACTGAGAGAAAAAGGTAGATGGGGTACAAGGAGAATAGAAGCATCAGGGAAGAGAGAGGTGAAGGTTTATAAACTAAAAGAGGAGGCAGTTAGGGAAAGATATAAACAGCTATTGGAGGATAGATGGGCTAATGAGAGCATAGGCAATGGGGTCGAAGAGGTATGGGGTAGGTTTAAAAATGTAGTGTTAGAGTGTTCAGCAGAAGTTTGTGGTTACAGGAAAGTGGGTGCGGGAGGGAAGAGGAGCGATTGATGGAATGATGATGTAAAGAGAGCAGTAAGGGAGAAAAAGTTAGCATATGAGAAGTTTTTACAAAGTAGAAGTGATGCAAGGAGGGAAGAGTATATGGAGAAAAAGAGAGAGGTTAAGAGAGTGGTGAAGCAATGTAAAAAGAGAGCAAATGAGAGTGTGGGTGAGATGTTATCAACAAATTTTGTTGAAAATAAGAAAAAGTTTTGGAGTGAGATTACCAAGTTAAGGAAGCCAAGAGAACAAATGGATTTGTCAGCTAAAAATAGAAGAAGAGAGTTATTTAATGGAGAGTTAGAGGTATTGGGAAGATGGAGGGAATATTTTGAGGAATTGTTAAATGTTGATGAAGATAGGGAAGCTGTGATTTCGTGTATAGGGCAAGGAGGAATAACATCTTGTAGGAGTGAGGAAGAGCCAGTTGTGAGTGTGGGGGAAGTTCGTGAGGCAGTAGGTAAAATGAAAGGGGGTAAGGCAGCCGGGATTGAAGGGATAAAGATAGAAATGTTAAAAGCAGGTGGGGATATAGTTTTGGAGTGGTTGGTGCAATTATTTAATAAATGTATGGAAGAGGGTAAGGTACCTAGGGATTGGCAGAGAGCATGCATAGTTCCTTTGTATAAAGGCAAAGGGGACAAAAGAGAGTGCAAAAATTATAGGGGTATAAGTCTGTTGAGTATACCTGGTAAAGTGTATGGTCGAGTTATTATTGAAAGAATTAAGAGTAAGACGGAGAATAGGATAGCAGATGAACAAGGAGGCTTTAGGAAAGGTAGGGGTTGTTTGGACCAGGTGTTTACAGTGAAACATATAAGTGAACAGTATTTAGATAAGGCTAAAGAGGTCTTTGTGGCATTTATGGATTTGGAAAAGGCGTATGACAGGGTGGATAGGGGGGCAATGTGGCAGATGTTGCAGGTGTATGGTGTAGGAGGTAGGTTACTGAAAGCAGTGAAGAGTTTTTACGAGGATAGTGAGGCTCAAGTTAGAGTATGTAGGAAAGAGGGAAATTATTTCCCAGTAAAAGTAGGCCTTAGACAAGGATGTGTGATGTCACCATGGTTATTTATTATATTTATAGATGGGGTTGTAAGAGAAGTAAATGCGAGGGTCTTGGCAAAAGGCGTGGAGTTAAAAGATAAAGAATCACACATAAAGTGGGAGTTGTCACAGTTGCTCTTTGCTGATGACACTGTGCTCTTGGGAGATTCTGAAGAGAAGTTGCAGAGATTGGTGGATGAATTTGGTAGGGTGTGCAAAAGAAGAAAATTAAAAGTGAATACAGGAAAGAGTAAGGTTATGAGGATAACAAAAAGATTAGGTGATGAAAGATTGGATATCAGATTGGAGGGAGAGAGTACGGAGGAGGTGAATGTATTCAGATGTTTGGGAGTGGACGTGTCAGCGGATGGGTCTATGAAGGATGAGGTGAATCATAGAATTGATGAGGGGAAAAGGGTGAGTGGTGCACTTAGGAGTCTGTGGAGACAAAGAACTTTGTCCTTGGAGGCAAAGAGGGGAATGTATGAGAGTATAGTTTTACCAACGCTCTTATATGGGTGTGAAGCATGGGTGATGAATGTTGCAGCGAGGAGAAGGCTGGAGGCAGTGGAGATGTCATGTCTGAGGGCAATGTGTGGTGTGAATATAATGCAGAGAATTCGTAGTTTGGATGTTAGGAGGAGGTGCGGGATTACCAAAACTGTTGTCCAGAGGGCTGAGGAAGGGTTGTTGAGGTGGTTCGGACATGTAGAGAGAATGGAGCGAAACAGAGTGACTTCAAGAGTGTATTAGTCTGTAGTGGAAGGAAGGCGGGGTAGGGGTCGGCCTAGGAAAGGTTGGAGGGAGGGGGTAAAGGAGGTTTTGTGTGCGAGGGGCTTGGACTTCCAGCAGGCATGCGTGAGCGTGTTTGATAGGAGTGAATGGAGACAAATGGTTGTTAATACTTGACGTGCTGTTGGAGTGTGAGCAAAGTAACATTTATGAAGGGGTTCAGGGAAACCGGCAGGCCGGACTTGAGTCCTTGAGATGGGAAGTACAGTGCCTGCACTCTGAAGGAGGGGTGTTAATGTTGCAGTTTAAAAACTGTAGTGTAAAGCACCCTTCTGGCAAGGCGGTGATGGGGTGAGTGATGGTGAAGGTTTTTCTTTTTCGGGCCACCCTGCCTTGGTGGGAATCGGCCAGTGTGATAATAAAAAAATAATATATATATATATATATATATATACACACACACATTCCCTTGACGCCTAATTGGTGGGAACAACTTAGCCTTCAGATATATATGCTAAGAACACGTGGCTGGCGCTGTGGTTGTGTCCACACTCCCTAGGAGGAGCTATGCATCAGTAATCTTCCTTTAGCACGTACTTTGTCACACCCTCCCTCAGGCTGACAGGCAACTAGTTCACCTGTGCTACAAATCCTATATTCGTAGTCGCTCTGTTATTCAACTCATATCTTCACTTTTTTCTCATCACAGTCATATCTGCACTCTTTTCACATTCTTTGCTATATATATTATATATTTTAATTAGATATTCGCAAAAGGGTAGTTTAAAGAGAGTGCCTATTTTTTTTTTATTCTTCCTGTTTTTCGATTGTTTATTGTTCATAGCTCCAAAACGCCTCATCGAATCGGCATCAAATTTTCACTCTTTTCAACGGTCATGAGAGCCAAATTCCTGAAACAGTTCCATGCTCAAGTAACTTATGATCAAAGCTGTTGAAGCCATTTCGAGCCTTCTGGAAAGACTGAGATAACTTGCAAAATCCTCCGGAAAGGCTGAGATAACTTGCAAAATCTTCCGGAAAGGCTCAGATAACTTGCAAAATCCTCCGGAAAGGCCGAGATAACTTGCAAAATCCTCCGGAAAGGCCGAGATAACTTGCAAAATCCTCCGGAAAGGCCGAGATAACTTGCAAAATCTTCCGGAAAGGCTGAGATAACTTGCAAAATTCTCCGGAAAGGCCGAGATATCTTGCAAAATCCTCCGGAAAGGCCGAGATAACTTGCAAAATCCTCGGCTGCGGAGCTTCAAACGACGGAGAGTGAAACTCCAATGTATAGGAGCAGCTTAGGCGAGTTTATGAGTAAAATAATGAGGACTTTTTAATCCAGTTAAATCAAGTTGCATAATTTTCACTTAACCTCTTCTGAACAGCTTCAGTATTGAATAACTGATGCATCTTATGGTAGGAAAGTATCTATTAAATTTCGCTCTCGTTCAGGCAAGTCTACTGATACACCGAAAAAAATAATAAAAACTATGAATCTGTGCTATACCTGGAGAATGACTCACCTGATCGGCTTTAAATTTTAACCACTGCTCATGCTGTCATTGGGTGACATTGGTCCCAGTTTAGCGAAATTATTGAATAAATAAAGATATTAAATTTTTAGTTCAATTGCTACCTCATGCTACTTCTTACTGACTATAAAATGTTGTTGACGATGCATTCTATAATAAGAATGATAATTTATACAAATAATCCGAATAACTGATATTTTCAAATTTTACTGAAATAGTTAAAAATTTGGAAAAGTAGGAATTAGATCATTTACTGAAGGATTTTTCTGATCGACTTCAAACTTTTACCATTGGCAGGCTATATTAAAGCATAGTTTGACATTCACTTTGAGTAGTGTATATTTTAATATGCCAAATATTTACCACTAGTGTCATTTGCATATCAAAGCTTCATTTTTTTTAATTTCCTTGTGGGATTTGTTATAAACAAGTATGCCAGATACCCCTTGAATTTCCTTCAGAAGTTTAGGACATCTCTTGATACTATCTAGGATCGCATTAATTCCTTGTATAAATGGTCCTCCATGCTGCGCATCGCATCACTGGCATCACTGGCATATACATAATATGCCTTCTGCAATTAAATCACAAGTGTCTTCTTTGAAAATAGAAGCGCATTTATAATGTACGTGCGAGCAACGCGTCTGATCGTTGCAAAAACTAGTAGATCTCTGTGATCCGTCAAGCGAAGCGTCCACTCCACGAAAACTGATGGGAATCTAACCTACCTGTACACTCCGTCCCTCAGGGACGCTGTTGTATCGGGCCTGTGGAATCTAGGTTAACATTGAATACTTTTTTAAAAATACGAAAATCTGGTTAAATATGTATAAAATACGGCATGATATTAAACGAGACACTTCAAAAAAATATTGATTTTATTATAAAGAAATAAATTTGAGTATAATTAAATATAACAATAAATATAACGATAGTATCCCGATCTAGTTTTCGTCACTAAACAACAATTAACTTCAATAAACACCGTTTTTAGAATTTAATACTTTAAACCAATTAAATACGTATATGTAAACCTACTATACGATATAGGCTAAATGCAAATTTAAATTTAAACATTATAAATACCTGAAATATATACATACTTCAACCTTTTGAAAAATTCCCATATTTTTTTTTTAAGTCCTACGACAACAGATAATCTAAATTATAAAATTACTAGTGATAGGCTCAGTTAAAAATTATTGCATCACTAACAATGCTCGTTAATAATAGAAACATATATTAATTTTGATTTATGGTAACGTAGAACTTACATCAATTCCAGCGAGGATGGCTCGTCATATATATATATATATATATATATATATATATATATATATATATATATATATATATATATATATATATATATATATTAAATTTATATGTGAAGCAAACTTTTTTCTATAATATGCACTATTTTCAAATATTATTTTGTGCGTAAGCGCAAATGCCGATGTAAGAGTTCAGAAAATTTTATGGAAACAATCACTGCCATGTTCTGAAATTGATAAAATCTGACGGATGTCTAGTTTTTGCGTGATAACTAGCTAGAAGCTCTCCTGGGTAATAGTAGGCAAGAATATAATTACGTACTTATTCATCAAAAAAGATCAATCTGTTGGAGATTCTAATCAATTTATTGCTTGCTGGGTAAACACAAGAAAATATGTTGGCCGGAGGGAGAGGTAGGTACTGTTAAGTGATGGAATTCACTGCTCTTAAAGACGGCATGTTAAAAAATCTTATTGAACTAATTCATCCCAACGACACCGAAAGGTAATGTTTTGTTTTGTGTGTGTGTGTGTGTGTGTGTGTGTGATTGATTACCTATGTATACTCACCCATATATGGTTGCATGGGTCGATTCACAGCTTTTGGCCCCACCTCTCCGTTGGTCACTACGAGGTTCACTCTTTCCTGGCTTCCAGAGCCTTATCGCATGTATTCTTGCAGCTATTTACTTGATCTTGCTTCTTCCATTTCATTCTCCAGGTCGTTCCACTTCATTACTACTCCAAGGCTGAAGAAATACTTCTTAACATCACTATGAGTCGTCTAAATTTTCAACTTCGAGCAGTGCCCTTATGTTCCTGTTTCTCAACTTGTTTCACTTCTCTCAAGTTATCTGTCCCTCTTCACCCTGTCAGTTCCTTTCAGCATTTAGCACGTTCTTATCATATCCTCCCTAATCCTTCTGTCCTCCAGTGACACGAGGCCGAGTTCTCTAAACCTCTCATAGGACGTACCCTTGTCTCCTGGCTAGTTTCGTTACAAGCTTCTGCACTTATTAATCCAATTTCGTGACATGTGGATTTCATACTGGTGCTGAATACTCCAGTATGAATCTAACGTACACAATGTAAAGTGTAGTGAATGACTCTTTATTTATATGTATGAAAATTAGTCTTAGATTTGCCAGACGCACCTAAGCTGCAACAGTTATGTAGGTGATGTGCGCCTCAATTGATATGCTCGGTATAATAATACTCAGCCCAAGATCTTTCTCCTTGAATAAGGTTTGCAGCCCATGCCCCCTGAGCCTGTACTCCGTCTGTGGTCTTCGGTGTTCTTCCCTAAACTTCATAACTTTGCACTTGCTGGGGCTAAACTTCAGGAACCATTTGTCAGCACAGACCTGTAACCTGTCCACCATCTATTTGTAGCCATTCCTACAAATCCTCATCTTCTTATATTCTCATTAGTTTCACATCATCTGCAAACAGGGATACGTCTATGTTTCTTTCGCCATATCATTCACATATGCAAGAAACAGCACAGGCTTTAGTATTGGTCCATGTGGAACTACACTCGTCATAACACACACACACACACACACACACACACACACACACACACACACACACACACACACACACACACACACACACACAAAAAAAAAAAAAAATGACAGAGAATAGTGAGAGACTGATTGCGAAAAACGGGCAGTGGGGGCACATTTGGTGGTTAACAGCACGACGGAGACCCAGATGCAATATCAGGGTGATCAGGAAGTAGAACGCCTCGACGAAAAACAGGCGGAAGCAGGCTTCACTTACAGTTTATAAATAGGTGTGATAGAGCCCATGAGACTAGGTAGGAGTAAATCTGGCAAGCCGAAAGTTGAGATGCGGAGACAGGAGCTAAATCTCGATTTCACATGTAGGCGGGTACATATAGGTGAAGATGAATACACACACACACACACACACACACACACACACACACACACACACACACACACACACACACACACACACACACACACACACACACACACACACACGTACACTGGAATTTAACCCCACCAAGTGCAAAATCATGAAGATCGGGGAAGGGCAAAGAAGACCGGGGGCCAAAGACTGCAAACCTAACTCAAGGAAAAGGGCATTGGGGTGAGTATAATACCGAGCACATCTCTTGAGGCGCACATCTTCCAAGTAAGTGCTCCAGCATATGGGGCCCGGCAAACCTAAGAACAACGCTCCGACACCTCGGTAATTAACGACGCAAGGATAATGTAGTAGAAACAGTAAGTCATGAATATGTTAAAACTCACATGGAAATGAAAATGTTGGGATTTCAGTGTAATAATACGAATTACTAATAAGCAATGATTTCTGCAAAATGTTAAATATGCTGCTGGTTTAAATTATCAGTAATGTGTACTAAGGTATTGCTTCAGCATTTCGTCCAGGACCGGACTTCATCAAATATTCTTGATAAAGTCCAGCTGTGGAAGAACTTCGTAGTGGTTACGAGGATTCCCTGGATCAGCAAGTATGTTACTCCACTTGTCGGATGATACCTTTATGTACCACTAATATATTGAGTAATTGCATATTCTAACCGAATGTTCATTTGTGATGACTGTGAATTATAATCAGCAACAATGGCGGTTCAGTCACATCCCCAGACTAAGCTTGTGGAAAGATAATATAAATTAGCTGCGTGGGTGCATCGCAGTTAATAGCGGACTTCATTTCTGCTAAGGCAGTAATTTCCCGACAGTAATGCTAAGATGAAACCAAAGATCTTTTACTAATTATCCAGTGGCTTCACGATATCTCAGGTGCGTCTCGCCGCCTTATCTGTTTGTCCTAGGCGTGACGTTCCACATTTTCCTTCGAGGGTATTTTCAACAAAATTTGAAAGCAATTAACGTGTTTCAAATTACCATAAAGTAACATCTCTTAGTTCAGAATTTTAACGCTCCCAGGAATGCCACAGTGGTACTTCACAATTCGGTAATTTTTCACCCAAAAGTCTCTTCATTGAAACAGATAAAGTTAATGAGGTAGAGGAGAACATGTCTCACTCACCCAGAGGGCGTCTGTCAAGCAATTAGCAGACAGAGGACCGAACCTCCAGCACTTCCTGAGCCGAATAACGTGCACGTGTTTAACGCTTCACTTACATTCAATAATAATAATAATAATAATAATATATTACTATATTTATTATTATATATTTTATTATTAATAATAATAATAATAATAATTATAATTCGTGATTCATTATCAGTCTTATATTGGTTACAGATATTATTCATTTTAAATTTCCTCTGATAGTTTATAATGGTGCAATCCACAAGGCCAAGAAGCAATGAGTTGGCGTTCAAGACGCCAAACACTGACACCTCGACAATTTACAGTTGTAAATAATAATCTTCCTATCAAGTACATTGAGGCATCAAATATGTATGTGTGTGTACTCACCCAATTGTGGTTGTAGGGGTCGATTCATAGCTCCTGGCCCCGCCTTTTCACTAATCGCAACAAGGATCATTCTCTACCTTCTCCATGAGATTCATCATACCTCATCTTAAAGCTATGTATGGATCCTGTCTCCACTACCTCACTTTCTAGACTATTTCACTTCCTGACAACTCTATGACTGTAGAAATACTTCCTAACATCCCTGTGACTCATCTGAATCTTTAGCTTCCAATTGTAACTCCTCGTGGCTGTGTTCCGTGTCTGAAACATCCTGTCTCTGTCCACTCCGTCAATTCCTCTCAGTATTATATATGTCATCATTATGTCTTCCCTATCCCTCCTGTCCTCCAGTGTCGTCAGGTCGACTTCCCTTATCCTCTCCTAGTAGGACATGCCCCTTAGCTCCGGGACTAGTCTTGCTGCAAACCTTTGCTCTTTCTATAATTACTTGACTTGCTTGACCAGATATGGGTTCCAAACTGGTGCTGCATACTCCAACATGAGCTTGACGTACACGATGTACAGAGTCTTGAATGATTAATAAATTTACTGCAGATATTAAACCACCGAGAAGTGAATCCTTTTTCCCATCGTGTGCAATTTGGCGTAGTCCACCGTTGAGATATTTTGCCGAGGCAGAGTCGTCCCCGTGCTGTAACAAGTTCATTATAACCAGTCGATATATCTAACATTAATAGTAGAAAAAAACGCGAATATTTTGTTCCGATAGGTAATTTATCCATCAAATATGATGGTTATGCAGCCCGTTACTATTTAGGAACGATTCCCACTTTCTAATAGTGAGAAACATATTACAATGTAATGAAATATATACAGACTATGTCTTATATTAAACTGATTCAATAGAACGGTAAGAATTTGTAATTTACCATAACGATCAATAACACAGTATTGTTATCATGCGATGGTCTCTTTGTTAGGCTAACAAAACAAGTTTCGTACTCCTTGATAACTTCAAGATATCCAAGGATATTCTTAAACTTAATTTAATACTTATACTTTCGTAATTACGCTCAATTAATCATAATTAATATCACCCATCAGTATTATTACACAGTTCAGCCTATTGTTCATTCCTTTTCTGTTGGCATTTTATTAAACAAAAAACACGTACAAAACTATCTTGGTATATAAAATTATTAGATTGAATAGTGGAATGAGTAATAATATAAATCAATACTTTATTTAGCTTATTAATACAAGATGCACCTGCTTACCAATCTTAATATTTTATTATTCACTACTTAGCGATGGAAAACTAAACGTGTACATCAGCGTGATTACAGCTGTAACATTGTAGTCTTCAGTCGAGGGAGAGGGAAATCAGGGTTGATTTGCTGGTTTATGAACATCGATTTTAGGTCAACTTATTATATTTTTGCATTTTCCTATATTTGCAGTAGGTAAACTCAAATGCTATCCTCTTTTTCCTCTAACTTGGTAATCAACGCTACTTGTTAAGCTTAATGAAATCCCCGTGTCGCACATTAACCTCCCTATTTCTCAAGACAATTATGACATTCTACTACAGTAACCGAGTTTGATATTACACACAACCCTTGAATTACCCGTATATCGACTATTAAAACGGATCCAGCCGTGTAACTGACAGCAACTATGGCGCCCGAGTCTGTCATTGTGAGCAATAGCAGGTGATGTAAAATAACAAATGAAGAGAGACTTTTCTTGTTATTGAGGGTCTGTGAAATTTTTAAGGTATTTAAAGAACTGTTTTTAAGACTAATGACACCGTATCGTTTTTCTTCTTTTTTTTTTGTCAGACACTTATAACACCGCCTTTGTGGTAGCAAAGTAACAGTGAAGTTCATAAATTGCAAAGGTTGAGTTTACAAACACATGAGTGGCAGTCAGCAGCCGCAAAACCAGACTTATTCAGAACGTTTCATCATAAGCGTGAAATCCATTTGTGGGTATGTAGCGCTGGTGTGTGATAAATGGCTTTCAACGCCGACAAGTTGAAGACTAAGATACGTAAGCAACAAATGGAAATCTTTATTAAGGGAACGTTTCGCCAAACAGTGGCTTCATCAGTCAAATATAGAAAGCAGAGAGGGGTAAGGAGAGGAGGAGTTTGAGGGAATCAATCCCTCAGCCTGGAATCGATGTGTTAAGTCCATAACTTGTAGAAAGTACAACATAGGGCCGGAGAAGTGACTTATATACTGTAGTCAGGTGAGTGGAAGCAGGAGGCGGCGGAAACACAGTGGAACCATCCAATAGTGTAAGCAGGTCTTCGTCCAAACGTTGAACAAATATTGAAGAATTCCCTATATGACAGCACTGGCGTGAAACCTTCCACTAGTAAAACAAGGTGAAGCTTGAGAATGAACATTCGCTTTATTAGTGGTGGCAAAACTTAGAGAAATAAGATTAGATGAAATGAACTCGAGAGTTGATAAAAAAAAATTGATTTCATTGAATAAAGGATTTACAAAGCCGACAAGGTGATACATGAGGCGTTTGCGCAATATTTGGGTACCTTTATTCTGGAAACGCTTCGCCAGCTGGCTTCTTCAGTCCAGTGCAGAAAAAGGTGGAAGGTGAGGGGGAGTTTGAGGTAATCAGTCCCTCAGCCTGTCAAGACTGATGGACTCAACACCGACTCCAGGCTGAGGGACTGATTACCTCTAAGTTTTCATCATCTTCCACCTTTCTATACATTCGACTGAAGAATCCACTGCGTGGCGAAACGTTTCCAGAATAAAGATACCCAAATGTTGCCAAGTGTCTCATTTATCAATCTTTATTTCTATAAGTATATAATACAACTCATATAGTGAGTTGTATTATATACTTATATAGTTATGCAGAGCATTTGGGGCGACCCACACCAGTCGGCTAACACTCAGGTACCTACTTGCTGCTAGGTGAACAGGGACAACAGGTGTAAGGAAACACGCTTGTTTCCACCCGTACCTGGGGCTGAACCACGGACACTCAATGTGTGAGCTGAGTTTGCTACCAACCGAGCTGCTGGACACCGTAACTTTGGATAAAAAGAAAGAGGGAATAAAACCACATAAAAAGTGCTAAGGACATTAGCTATTTAGACAGGGATAAGATAATGAAAGACTCCCCTAAGTGAGCCATCGAGGCCGAGCCATGATGGAGTGAATGAACTTTATACATGGGTTCAAGATTAGATATAACACGGCTAATTCACGTCAGTATGTCAAAGTAAATGCTCGAACAAGAACTAAAGCTCACTTACTTTCCTCTTCCTTCTTTATTGAAAGTTAAAATAGGTAATTACAATTACAATGCATCTACTAAGTAGGAATAATGCTCTTTGAACTGGACCCGTAAAAATGTAAATGGCTCGGACAATGTACCTTGTATACCGAGAGAAGGAGCCGCAACACGTAGCAAATAAGTAATACAAATATTGCAATATACAGTTTATTGGAAATTCACCAAGTACCAGGTGTCCGAAGGATGGCAAATGATATCGCAGTATTCATGACACGAGACTCTAAATCACTGACCTTAATTTGCATATCATGCAAAGTGACGAGAAATGATAAGAGACTAACATGACACCTGAAAGAGATTCATCTCAGAAGAACAACAGTTTCATAACTAAGTCTGTATGAAATGTATGACAGACAAATTGAAACTGGACAAGGATGAGATAGATGGATCGACTGAATTATCCTTGACTGCAAGAAAATCTTGGCAACAATATGTGCAACTGATTGTTCCATCAATTTGTAAAGCAGTAAATTAAAACATTAATAAAAGTTCTTGAGTAATATAAAACAAAATATGAATACTGTATATTTCAACCTCCCACCGAAGCCCTCTTCATCAGTCAAAAACTTAAACATTGAATGAAGCTTATATACACAGGTAGGTCATAATACCATTGTCCGGGCAGGAAAAAGTGACTTCAGGCATGTGTAGTTACAGCTTCTGTTGTTCACTTGTTTTCCGAGATATTTTGGGTCTTGAATATATCATGTTCAAACTTAGAAGTCCACAGACCCAGTGGTAACCGAATGCTATCGTTTTCTCTCCTCTGAAGTTACACTTTTAAATTCGGATAAAGAAAAGTTAAAGATTGGATAGAGGAATACATAAACAATGAGAGAGTTGTGGTGATCATAGATGTCTCGAAATAGAGGCATGTCACGATCAGAGGTCAATACAGGGTACCATAATATCCTAAGTGCATGACATTGACCTTTCAGGAGGTGCTGCATGCTAATAATATGTTACATTTTATTCGGCGTATGTCACACACCCATATAGGCATACCTCCCGACCTGTGAACCAGGTGCTAAGGGTTTAACGAGCAGGGACCCCATCGTTATACCAGTACCTTGGCTCAACAAGCCAATCGCAAGGAAGCCCGCCAAGCCGTGAAGCGAAGTGGTACACTTGTAAAGCAGCTTCGGTAGACTTACCTTCCCAGCTGATCGTTATGTTCTCATCGTGTCTTGTGTTGCACTCGTCTTTCTGTACATAACTGTAAATACTGTACATAAGCCATGTACATATTGTAAATACCAGTTTGCTTTTTCGCTCGTTCCTAAGTGGTTATCGTGTTCGTAAAAGGAGCCTTAGAATCTTAAACTTTAATGTTAACACATAATACCACGAATGAGAGAAGAATTCCAACAGAAGACTGAAACACACTACAAAACGACCCTGACTGATTATAGGAATGGTAGAAAAAATGGTTGCTTGGTTTTAACCAAGTACCAGTAAAAATGACAGAAAAAGGAAAATGTTCAAGGAGACCAGAGTGTGGCACATGACCTTCAAGAAAACAAAGTAATCATGTAACGAGATAGACTTAGGCATGGACAAGACGTCACGGTAGTCATGTGATGCCTGCGTAAACAACACACTTTGGCGGAATAGGCTATCCACCCAAGCTTGAAAATGTCATTCAGGAATCTAAACAATATAACATTCAGAACCCTTAACGTAGCATATATCTGGCTGATTCTAGAGCTAACACACATTCAGATCCACAGAGAAGTAAGAGAAGATCCAAAAATTCGCAATATAGCAGGAAACCAAAACTAGAGAATAATGGTTATGAAGATAGACTATGCAGACTAAACATCAAGATACTAGGAGCAAGAAAAGAGAGGTACATAATAATATATATACAGTATTATACATGCTACTCACAAGTATAGAAAAGGATGATACTGAGAGGATATTCACAAGATAAACCAGATCCAGGGCTCACGAGTCATATGACTAACCATATGACTCGTAAGAACTTGAATATTTCTTCAGTATCGGTGGTATATACGCGAAATGGAAGGGATTAGAAGACAGAAGCAGTTAATAGCTTCAAAAAATTATTAATTCAGATAATGGCAACAAACAGAAAAAAGAAGAGGTGACGTAATGAGCATAAGCTCAAAACATTTAATTATCAGTTACGAGTATATATCTACATTTAGTAGCACAAATATGGCAATTATATTTAATAGGCCTACACACACACACACACACACACACATACACATACACACACACACACACACACACACACACACACACACACACACACACACACACACACATACACACATACACACACACACACACACATACACACACACACACACACACACACACACACACACACACACACACACACACACACACACACACACACACACACACACACACACACACACACACACACACACAAATCAACCTGACGACACTGGAGGACAGGAGAGATAGGGGGGACATGATAACGACATACAAAATACTGAGAGGAATTGACAAGGTGGACAAAGACAGGATGTTCCAGAGATTGGACACAGTAACAAGGGGACACAGTTGGAAGCTGAAGACACAGATGAATCACAGGGATGTTAGGAAGTATTTCTTCAGCCACAGAGTAGTCAGTAAGTGGAATAGTTTGGGAAGCGATGTAGTGGAGGCAGGATCCATACATAGCTTTAAGCAGAGGTATGATAAAGCTCACGGCTCAGGGAGAGTGACCTAGTAGCGATCAGTGAAGAGGCGGGGCCAGGAGCTCGGACTCGACCCCCGCAACCTCAACTAGGTGAGTACACACACACCACATATACACACGCGCACACAAACACGATACGATAAAGCTCATGGATCAGAGGGTGGACCTAGTAGCGGCCGACGAAGAGCCGGAGCCAGGTGTGACTCGGCTCTTGCAACGACAAATAGATGAGTACAAATTGCCGAGTACACGCACACGCGAACATAGGCACGAAAGCACGCATATTATCTATAAATGTTACAAAAACAGCACTAAAAATAATGTCACACCGTGTGCCAAGAACCAGACCAAGAGGTCGATTGCAATCTCCTCACGTAAGGTTGGACCCGAGCCTAGGATACCCAAATGTGGTCTTCCCGCAAGACTGTCACTATATTTATAACCAAAGAACTACTCTACATGTTAAGTAGCTACGCTAGTACAACACGTACAGCGCTCACATGCTATGTACGGCGCGTTCATTTCCAGTTCCACATATACAAGTCATATACGAATGTCATCAGTTAAGTACCAACACTTGTACGTCAGGTACTACACGTATACGTCAGGCGCTACATGTATACGTCAGGGACTACACGTATACGTCAGGTAATACCCGGTAGCCTGGTGGCTAAAGCTCCCGCTTCACACACGGAGGGCCCGGGTTCGATTCCCGGCGGGTGGAAACATTCGACACGTTTCCTTACACCTGTTGTCCTGTTCACCTAGCAGCAAATAGGTACCTGGGTGTTAGTCGACTGGTGTGGGTCGCATCCTGGGGGACAAGATTAAGGACCCCAATGGAAATAAGTTAGACAGTTCTCGATGACGCACTGACTTTCTTGGGTTATCCTGGGTGGCTAACCCTCCGGGGTTAAAAATCCGAACGAAATCTTATCTTATCTTATCTTATCTAGGAAATACATTTGTAAATCGACTGTGCATTTAGTGATACGTTGAAAGAAGAGATACCGAACATGTATTACTAACACCACAGGTATACTTCAGGTATGATACTTATCCAACAGAAACAATACTTATTAAACAGTTACTACATTTATATATCAGGTGTCATATTTATTCACCAGATACCATACACATTTTTCAAGTAACATACATATACGTCAAATTTCCAGGCCATTGCTTCAGATACAAATCTGAACCTTCATTGCTACTTGTCAGTCTTATTAAATTCTTTATAAATGAGTTTATCATCTAAGTTCTGAACTTCTACCTTGCACATTTCTACATTATTTTGGTTTCGATTTTAGTTTCCGTAGCCATTATTTTCTATATACTGATATCCACCTTTTATCAAACTCTGTCCATTCTCAACAATAAGCAATATCCTTCAAATGGTGTTATATTTTTCTTTAGTTTCATTTTGTCTTTGCCTACAGTTTAATTTCATGTAGGCCTACGATAACTGTAACTCCTGCTTTATAATGTCACTTAGATCTAGCCATTTTTTGAGATTACAAAATTTGTTTTATATATATATGTCGTGCCGAATAGGCAGAACTTGCGATCTTGCCTTAAATAGCAACGCTCATCTTGCCATATAGGACGAGTGAAAATTTGTGTATGCAATAATTTCGTCAAAATCATTCTGAACCTAACGAAAAAAATATATTTCACTGTGTTTGTTTAGTATTAAATTATTGTAAACAAATCTAAAATATATTTAGTTTGGTTAGGCTAAAATAAATTGCTCTTGTTATAATAAGGTTAGGTAAGTTTTCTAAGTTCCTTATGGTGCAAAATTATAAATTTTTACATCAACATTAATGAAAAAATATATCTTTAAACGTATAAGAGAAAATTTTAGAAAGGACTTAATTTTAAATGAGTTCTTGCTAATTGACCAGTTTTACATATTTGGCACGACATATCTATATATATATATATATGTGTGTGTGTGTGTGTGTGTATGATTTCACGTATAGGGCAAAGGGGAATAACATCTTGTAGGAGTGAGGAAGAACCAGTTGTGAGTGTGGGGGATGTGCGGGAGGCAGTGGGTAGAATGAAAGGAAGTAAGGCAGCTTGGATTGATAGGATGAAGATAAAAATGTTAAAAGCAGGTGGTGATATAGTTTGGGAGTGGTTAGTGCTTCTGTTTAATAAATATATGGAAGAGGGTAAGGTACCTAGGGACTGGCAGAGAGCATGCATAGTTCCTTTGTATAAAGGCAAAGGGGACAGAAGAGAGTGCAAAAATTATAGGGAAATAAGTCTGTTGAGTATTCCTGGTAAAGTGTATGGTAGAGTTGTTATTGAAAGAATTAAGAGTAAGACGGAGAGTATTATAGCAGATGTGATAAATGGTTTAAAACAGACAAGTTAAACAATTGAGACATTTATGCAAAATATGGGAATCTTTATTGAAGAAACGTTTCGCCACACAGTGGCTTCATGAGTCCAGTGCAAAGCAGAAAGGTGCAAGGAGAGGAAGAGTTTGAGGTAATCAGTCCCTCAGCCTGAAGTCGATGTGTTCAATCCATCAATCTTGGAGAAAGTACAGCAAAGAGTCGTAGAAGTGGCGTATATACTGTAGTCAGGTGAGGTGAAGCAGGCGGCGGCGGGGTCATAGTGGTACCATCCACTAGTCGAAGTAGGTCTTCGTCCAAAGGTTGAACAAGTGTTGAAGAATTTCTTGTATCAAGATCCCATGATGCTGCAGTGTCTGACAGTTGTGATAAATGGTTTAAAACCGACAAGTTGAAGACTGAGACATTCATGCAACACTTTGAAAAGAAACGTTCGCCACACAGTGGCTTCATCAGTCCAATACGAAACAGAAAAGTGTAAGGAGAGGAGTTTGTGGTACTTATTGGTATTATTCTCGGTATTGATATACCGAGAATAACAACAATTTGTTTTCGGTTTAAAAATTGTGAATTTTATTTTGTGGTTATTTTAGTGTGCATCTTCATTTTATTTATTAGAGACAGCTACCACTAGAGGAAAAAAACACATTACAGGTGGGGATTGAACTCGCGGCAAGTGAGTCGTAAAACTCCAGGTCACCGAGTGAGTTTTACGACTTGCTTGCCGCGAGTTCAATGCCCACCCGTATCGTGATGTGCTTGCAATCGTTTCATTACGATTTGGTGAGTCAACTGCCAGTAGTTACGGAAGGGTGATATTTACGTGTCTCTGAAAGGGTGCCTTCAGGTGGCTGCCAGAACTGTTTTCCTCTTTAAGCATCGTCTTTATCGTATTTAAAACTAGAAGGCCTCATCGAACTGGCTTCAAATGATCGATACGGGCGAATAACAACTAGGCTTAGTTTGCTGCAAGTATTGGCATGTATAGGAGCCATAATATCAAAGTTGTATAACCAATTCCAAGATACCTAGAATACGTGTGATAACCTTCCAAAGCCTCTGCTGCTTTTTCTCAGACTTTAAGCAACAGATGCATCTTTGACGATAGTAGATATTGAAACTGCAGTTTGTAGGTCCATATTTGACTATATATGTAAAACACTGTGAAATTTTTATTCCGTATGATTCACGTTAAATTCATTTGAAGATATTTCTCTGGAACGGCATCACCCTTTACTGGCTAATGTATCTTAGGGACACGAGAGTACCCATTCAGTTTAGTTATGTCTGGGAAAATTTGTCAGTATACCAATATATATGTAGAAACAAATTTGAATCGTTAGATAACTGAGGAATGCCTCATCGAATTCAAATTTTCATTACTGATATGCTTTTCTGAAAGCGAGATTCACGATACTGTTGAACTTACTAAGTCTAATTTTGCTAATTTTATTAAATAACAATATTGATTTACATTCCATATATAAAGAAGGTCTCGTGTGATTCCCTTCAAAATATTAACTCTGAATCGTTCAGTAAGAACGATAACAATTTAATATATACACTGTGTAGATGAGGATTTGAAATTTTACTGACATTGTTAAAACACTTAAAATCGTTGTACTCAAAGGAATGTTCATAAATGGTTCAGAGAACCGACAAGTTGAAAAATTAGACGAGTGTGGAACACTTAGGTACCTTTATTGTGGAAAAGTTTCCACACTCATTAGTCCAGTACAAAAAAAGAATGAGTCGACTCGACTCCAGGCTGAGGGACTGATTACCTCAAAACCCCCTTCTGATCTTCACCATTCTTTTTTGTACTGGACTGATGAAGCTGTGTGGCGAAACTTTTTCACATTAAAGATACCCATGTGTTGCACATGTCTCTAATTCTTCACTCAAGGAAATAACTGGAGAATTCATTTTCTGTTAGGCTTCAAACTTTCAGTGTTGGTTACGTTTATTAAACGAATCCCGAGTTTTCACTTTGAACTATGTAAGTCTTAATTTGCCTGCTGCCCTTGTTCAACTGGCAGTAAATCTATACCTGGGTTTTATTCAACTGTCGTGGGTGGCAAGGAAGTACTCTAACGGAAGTGCATTGAGGCTCAGGAGGCTGGGGTTTACCTCTCTGGTATAGCACAGCCAATGATGTGAAGTGACTAGTGAAGTGACGTGAAGTGACTAGTGAAGTGACGTGAAGTGACTAGTGAAGTGACGTGAAGTGACTAGTGAACTGACGTGAAGTGACTAGTGAACTGACGTGAAGTGACTAGTGAACTGACGTGAAGTTACTAGTGAACTGACGTGAAGTGACTAGTGAACTGACGTGAAGTTACTAGTGAACTGACGTGAAGTTACTAGTGAACTGACGTGAAGTGACTAGTGAACTGACGTGAAGTGACTAGTGAACTGACGTGAAGTGACTAGTGAACTGACGTGAAGTGACTAGTGAACTGACGTGAAGTGACTAGTGAACTGACGTGAAGTGACTAGTGAACTGACGTAAAGTGACTAGTGAACTGACGTGAAGTGACTAGTGAACTGACGTGAAGTGACTAGTGAACTGACGTGAAGTGACTAGTGAACTGACGTGAAGTGACTAGTGAACTGACCTGAAGTGACTAGTGAACTGACCTGAAGTGACTAGTGAACTGACATGAAGTGGCTAGTGAACTGACCTGAAGTGACTAGTGAACTGACGTGAAGTGACTAGTGAACTGACCTGAAGTGACTAGTAAACTGACCTGAAGTGACTAGTGAACTGACGTGAAGTGACTAGTGAACTGACGTGAAGTGACTAGTGAACTGACGTGAAGTGACTAGTGAACTGACCTGAAGTGACTAGTGAACTGACCTGAAGTGACTAGTGAACTGACCTGAAGTGACTAGTGAACTGACGTGAAGTGACTAGTGAACTGACGTGAAGTGACTAGTGAACTGACGTGAAGTGACTAGTGAACTGACCTGAAGTGACTAGTGAACTGACCTGAAGTGACTAGTGAACTGACCTGAAGTGACTAGTGAACTGACCTGAAGTGACTAGTGAACTGACCTGAAGTGACTAGTGAACTGACCTGAAGTGACTAGTGAACTGACCTGAAGTGACTAGTGAACTGACCTGAAGTGACTAGTGAACTGACGTGAAGTGACTAGTGAACTGACCTGAAGTGACTACTGCATCGATTAATAAACAAAATGCCGGTTAGGCAAAAATTATTTATATTCATATATGTATTTTTTTTTTTATAATGCTCGGTCTACAAGTGGCGTACTTTATTTAACGTTTTCTTTGGCCTCTGAAGCCAGAGTCAGGTTTAACCCTGAGTGATCGGTTCCAGCCGCTTGAAATACCTCCTTATATACACTGGAAAAATCACCATTTGATCTATGGTCACCTACTACACTTACAACTTTGAAGTCTAAGAATGACAAAGGACTTGTACATTTAGTTGTTTGTAGACAGATAACGGAAGAAGGAAAAGAGCAGTCTTCTTCTTTACTCTGCTTGAAACAGTTAATATACGTTGGGTCTTAATTTATATAGTAGATAGTTCATCTCGGTGGATTGCCTTGGTGTAGACTACAAAGTTCTATGCTATCTCTCTTTGCTATGTACCCCATGTAGCTTTTGTTGTGTTAGGCGTACAGGCGTGTCGTCAGGCGTACAGAAGAAGCGTCAAGAGTACAGACGAGGCGCCAGATGTACAGACAAGGCATGAAACGTACAAACCAAGCATCAAACGTATAGGCGAAACATCAAGCGTACAATCTAGGTAACAGGCATACCGGCAAAGCTTCAGACGTACAGACGAGTTATCAGACGTACGTGTGCGGCGTCAGCAGTGATGAGGCAGAAGGGTAATCCCAGGCGGCCTCACGTGTCTTCGAGACATTAAAGTTAGGTTAGTCATAAATTAGTGAAAATCACGTCTTTAGTGGTCATCTCGGGGCTAAGTGTCTCCCAGCCGTAGGCAGTGCGCATGACCTTCACTCTTATCCAACCAATTATCAAAAAACAGCTGACGAGTCTAGTCATTAATCACACAGATCACCAAACGCTGAGTTTATTCTTCTCTCTTCCAAATGTCCGAGAGTTTGCCCCCTCTTTTTTAATTAAAGTACTCCTTTACTCAGACTTGGAATAGCTAAAACAAACAGTGTAAGTCAGAAACTATAACGAGGAATTGACGGATGAGGCGAACCATTAGTTGCCCAACAAGGGGGTCATCATATTAATTGTGGAGCTCTCACCTACTGTCGCCGTGAGGGATGGCCGGTCTCCGGGCGACTTAGGTCCGCTCACGGCCCTCATTGAAGACACGACACTTTCATAACTCAGGGGAAAGTGGCAATTGGAAAGGGTAGATTAGAGGCCATCACTACGACGAATGATTGTCTGTTTTATGTCACCTGATGCTGCCAATGACATGGTCTCTTTGTGTAATTCGCTCCCTCACCACATTTAGGTTATTTCCCTCTCTCTCTCTCTCTCTCTCTCTCTCTCTCTCTCTCTCTCTCTCTCTCTCTCTCTCTCTCTCTCTCTCTCTCTCTCTCTCTCTCTCTCTCTCTCTCTCTCGCTCTCGCTCTCTCTCTCGCTCCATTAGTAACAAAAGGAAACTACGAGGCACAAGATGCAGCACAAATTTATGCAAAACTATTTTTAAAAAAAAATATTGGCGAGTGGATTAATGTACACGCTAATGTTGTAAGCGCGAAGACTAAACAATCATTCAAAAACTAGCTGCATAAGCACTTTGCAAATAAAACTATAGATCTTGCCAAAACTTTCAGCATCCAAACGCTATTTTTAAATTTATCAGACAAAGTTTTTGGGCCAGCCCAAATTTTAAATCTCAGAGAACATCATAAGTTACAGTGACCAGCAAGAAATAAGGTAAGGTAAGGGAAGACAGGAGCGAGATGTTGCCTGTAGCACCAACTCGCTCAACACTCGCTGATCCTACACTATACCCAGGAGAAATAAGTAGAAGTAAATAGTTCATATCTTGATGTAGATTATTAAGTACGCTGCTTATTTACCTTTTCCATATTCTCCCATGAGTCCCCCCCCCTCCATCTCTCTCTCTCTCTCTCTCTCTCTCTCTCTCTCTCTCTCTCTCTCTCTCTCTCTCTCTCTCTCTATACCCGGTTTTACAAGGTTAGGTTCATGATTCCTAACTTTATTTACAAGATAAAAGCTTTTTCCTACATCATTTGAGAGCCTTTTTTCTTGTTATGAAACATACAGATATGGAACAGGATGAAGTTGGAGTCATCTGTGGACCAGCTTCATTTCAGTGATATTATGCTATACGAACATGTTCCAGACTCGAGTCATCCTAGGAATAAATGATCTCAGATGAAGTGATGTTCTGGAGAAGGGTACAGTCAGTGTGTAGTCGTTTACTGCCCGTCTTGTTGTATAGAAACTTACTTCTCGGTGTCTACGGAGTAGAACCAAATGTGGTACTTTGACAATATTAGCCTTGTATACAACATTAAGGCCGCCCACATTCCTCCGGTGATGAAGACTCTGCCGAAAGGACAGATCTATCCAGGCTGGGTCCAAGTGAGATGAGAGGGAGGGCAGGAATTCCAAGAAAATGCATCATACTTGAGATGTGAGCGTACTTGTGTCTCGTACAGAATCTCGCTACCTCTACTGTCGAGTAGATGCGAGATACGTCGAAGTGCTGTAAGCTTCCTGGCCCCCATGTTTGCAAGATTTACAACGGGTTTTTCATGGTAAGTTTGGAGTCAAATTTCAACCCAAGGATATAACTTCGTCCTCGGGTACCAGCACTCTCCCATTCATTCTTACACTGCTCCAGCATTACCATAATGATGCCTGGAGACTAGCATCATTTATATTTTCTCATTAGCAAATGTGACCTGCCATCGTTGACAACGGACTGATATAGCTCTTACCTGGTGATTGATGTAACGTAGAGAAGCTGGCATTTCCTCTCTTGGCTAAGTAAAGGTTGGAGTATAGTCGTCTGCATTTGCATGGGATTCTGGAATGAGATGAAGGCCATTGAAGAAGACATTCCATAACAATGGCCCAAGCACGCTTCCCAGTGAAACACTTGCACTAATAGGACGTCTTGTTGATTCTGTTCTGTTGAGAACTACGCTTTGAGATCTACCATGAGGCAATCACTGAGAAGACGTAGCATAGAGCCTGCAATTTCCAGTGCTTGCTGTGTTATAAGTGTCTTTGTATTAACATGCACTACAATACGACATTATACTTTCCAACAATTTTCACTCAAAAGTCAAGAGTTTTAGCCAAATACAACGAGAATAGCGATAAATAAAAGAGCATGATAGATATTCGCATTTTGCCAGCTGGACTCTATTTATATAAAGATGATTAGAAGAAAGCCTTAAATTTTTAATATGAATAATGTGTCCTCGCATTAAATCTTATTTTATTGCCACAACTTAGTAAAACATCAAAATGCAGTTCATAGTGTCCGATAGCGAAATTACCTTAACATGAACTTCTCTGGCAGGTGAACTAGGCGTGATAAGAACATAAGAAAGAAGGAACACTGCAACAGGCCTACTAACTCATGCGGAGCAGGTCCATGTCCCCCCCCCCGGATTAGCCCAATGATCCACCCAGTCTGGTCATCTCCACTCAAGGATGGAGCACTGCACCAGACCCAGCAGCACAAGTTAGTCAGGTCCAACTCACACCCACCCACTCACGTATTTATCTAACCTATTTTTAAAACTACACAACGTTTTAGCCTCAATAACTGTACTCGGGAGTTTGTTCCACTCATCCACAACTCTATTACCAAACCAGTGCTTTCCTATATCCTTCCTGAATCTGAATTTTTCCAACTTGAAACCATTGCCACGAGTCCTGTCTTGGCTGAAAATTTTCAGCACGCTATTTACATCCCTTTTATTTATTCCTATTTTCCATTTATACACCTCGATCATATCCCCCCTAATTCAGAGCCCTCAGTCTATCCTCATAGGGAAGATTTCTGATACATGGGATCATCTTTGTCATCCTCCTCTGTACGTTTTCCAGAGCATTTATATCCATTCTGTAATACGGTGACCAGAACTGAGCAGCATAGTCTAAATGAGGCCTAACCAAGGATATATAGAGTTGAAGAACAACCCGAGGACTTCTATTATTTATACTTCTAGATATGAAGCCAAGAATTCTGTTAGCTTTATTGCGAACACTAATGCACTGCTGTCTTGGTTTTAGATTACTGCTAACGAGAATTCCTAAATCCTTTTCGAAATCAGTAGTATTAAAATCTACATTATTTAGTTTATATGTGGCATGGTTATTTAACTGTCCAACATTTAGAACTTTGCATTTGTCAATATTAAAATGCATCTGCCACATCTCCGACCATTGCATCAGCCTATTCAAATCATCCTGGAGTGCTCTAGTGTCATTAGAATGCATTGGACGGCCTATTTTGGTGTCATCAGCAAATTTGCTTATGTCGCTATTTATTTCCTCATCTATGTCGTTTATGTAAATTGTGAACAACAACGGGCCCAACACTGACCCCTGAGGAACACCGCTTGTGACGTGCCCCCATTCTGATTTCTCCCCATTTATGCAAACTCTCTGCTGTCTATTTGTCAGCCATGCCTCTACCCAGGAAAAAATTTCTTCTCCTATTCCGTGTGCCTTAAGTTTCCACAATAGCCTCTGGTGTGGAACTCTATCGAAAGCCTTACTGAAGTCCATATACACAATATCATATTCATTACCATGATCTACCTCCTCAAACACCTTAGTGAAAAAATTTAGTAAATTCGTAAGACAGGAACGCCCCTTTGTAAAACCGTGTTGAGAATCATTAATCAATCTGTGCCTGTCAGATGGCTACGAATTGCTTCGGCAATTATTGATTCCATAAATTTTCCCACTATGGAGGTAAGGCTTAATGGTCTATAGTTCGAAGCTAAGGACCTGTCACCTGCCTTGTAAATAGATATTACATTTGCCATTTTCCACTTATCAGGCACTATGCCAGTTTGTAGTGATATGTTAAAAAGATTAGCCGAAGGTATGCTAAGTTCCTCTTTACATTCCTTTAACACCCTTGCAAACAGTTCATCAGGACCTGGGAATTTGTTAGGTTTTAGTTTCTCTATTTGTCCGAGGACCATGTCACTAGTTACCGTAATCGTACATAGTTTATCATCCTGTTCTACATAATCTATTATTTCAGGAATATCTCTAGTATTTTCCTGGGCGAAAACTGAGAGGAAGCAGGTATTTAGAATTTCACACATATCCTTATCACTGTCAGTGATCTGACCAGAGTTACTCTTAAGTGGGCCAATCTTGTCCCTAATCTTACTTCTGTATACCTGAAAGAACCCTTTTGGGTTAGTCTTTGAATCCCTTGCGACCTTAGCCTCATAATCCCTTTTTGCTTTTCTTATTCCTCTTACGCCTCGTTAAATATCCATCACGTTACCCTTATATTACACCTCAAGGTTTCTTAAATGGATTTGCAGAGAATTGTGTTTTACACTAAGAAAAATCGTACTATAATAAATAATGGCATCAGCAGACAAGTCTCACGAAATATTCAGGTCGAAAAGTGGAACGAACTGGAGTATCAGTAAGAAGTATCACGGGCCGCTAGAGTTACACATACATGGAGTAAACAAATTACGGAACAGGTGGGGTAAGAACCCATGGCGAATGAGTCGTAAAACAGAGAGTACATTAATTAGACAGCCGTAAAGTACATAATTGTGATTTTTAGCTCAGCTATCGTACGTTATAATATTCTGTACCATTTTCTTGTAAAATATTTTTGAAATCGGAAACAGACTTTATAAACACACTGCACTAATATTAATAAAAAAATTCTCTGGCGATTATTTTCAAGGATAATTATGAACACTTAATGGATCAATATTCTCGTAACGATGTAGCAGGAAACTTCTGGTAACTCATTGTCTAGTTAATTAGACACGGCTGGCTAGACACTGTGTCACGCACGCACGTACACAGACACACAGACACACACACACGGGGCCAGGAGCTAAGACTCGACCCCTGCAGCCACAAATAGGTGAGTACACACACACACACACACACACACACACACACACACACACACACACACACACACACACACACACAGACACACACACACACAGAACACACGAAAATAGGGAGATTAGTCGCAGAGCCAGGAATGAGTACGCACAGGTAAGGAGGGAGGCCCAGTGACAGTATGAAAATGACATAGCATCGAGAATCAAGACTGACCCGAAACTGTTGTATAGCCACATCAGGAGGAAGACAACAGTCAAAGACCAGGTGATCAGATTAAGGACAGAAGGTGGAGAACTCACAAGAAATGATCAGGAGGTATGTGAGGAGCTGAACAGGAGATTTAAGGAAGTTTTTACAGTAGAGACAGGAAGGGCTGTGGGAAGACAGCACAGAAGGGAACATCAAGAGGGAATATACCAACAAGTGTTGGATGACATACGAACAACTGAGGAGGAGGTGAAGAAGCTCTTAAGTGACCTTGACACCTCAAAGGCGATGGGACCGGACAACATCTCCCCATGGGTCCTTAGAGAAGGAGCAGAGATGCTGTGCATGCCTCTAACCACAATCTTCAACACATCCCTTGAAACTGGGCAACTACCTGAGAAATGGAAGACAGCTAATGTAGTCCCCATATTTAAGAAAGGAAACAGAAACGAGGCACTAAACTACAGACCTGTGTCTCTGACATGCATTGTGTGCAAAGTCATGGAGAAGATTATCAGGAGGAGAGTGGTCGAACACCTGGAAAGGAACAAGATTATAAATGAAAACCAGCATGGGTTCATGGAAGGCAAATCTTGTATCACAAACCTCCTGGAGTTTTATGACAAGGTAACAGAAGTAAGACACGAGAGAGAGGGGTGGGTAGATTGCGTTTTCCTAGACTGCAGGAAGGCCTTTGACACAGTTCCCCACAAGAGATTAGTGCAGAAGCTGGAGGATCAGGCGCACGTAAAAGGGAGGACACTGCAATGGATAAGAGAATACCTGACAGGGAGGCAGCAACGAGTCATGGTACGTGAAGAGGTATCACAGTGGGCGCCTGTTACGAGCGGGGCCCCACAGGGGTCAGTTCTAGGACCAGTGCTATTTTTGATATATGTGAACGACATGATGGAAGGAATAGACTCTGAAGTGTCCCTGTTCGCAGATGATGTGAAGTTGATCAGAAGAATTAAATCGGACGAGGATGAGGCAGGACTGCAAAGAGACCTGGACAGGCTGGACATGTGGTCCAGCAACTGGCTTCTCGAATTCAATCCAGCCAAATGCAAAGTCATGAAGATTGGGGAGGGGCAAAGAAGACCGCAGACAGAGTATAGGCTAGGTGGACAAAGACAGACCTCACTCAGGGAGAAAGACCTTGGGGTGACCATAACACCGAGCACATCACCGGAGGCACACATCAACCAAATAACCGCTGCAGCATACGGGCGCCTGGCAAACCTGAGAATAGCGTTCCGATACCTTAATAAGGAATCGTTCAAGACACTGTACACTGTGTATGTTAGGCCCATACTGGAGTATGCAGCACCAGTCTGGAACCCACACCTGGTCAAGCACGTCAAGAAGTTAGAGAAAGTACAAAGGTTTGCAACAAGGCTAGTCCCAGAGCTCAAGGGAATGTCGTACGAGGAAAGGTTAAGGGAAATCGGACTGACGACACTGGAGGACAGAAGGGTCAGGGGAGACATGATAACGACATACAAGATACTGCGGTGAATAGACAAGGTGGACAGAGATAGGATGTTCCAGGGAGGGGACACAGGGACAAGGGGTCACAACTGGAAGCTGAAGACTCAGACGAGTCACAGGGACGTTAGGAAGTATTTCTTCAGTCATAGAGTTGTCAGCAAGTGGAATAGCCTAGCAAGTGAAGTAGTGGAGGCAGGAACCATACATAGTTTTAAGAAGAGGTATGACAAAGCTCAGGAAGCAGAGCGAGAGAGGATCCAGTAGCGATCAGTGAAGAGGCGGGGCCAGGAGCTGAGTATCGACCCCTGCAACCACAATTAGGTGAGTACAATTAGGTGAGTACACAGTCACAGAGTTGCCGGGAAGTGGAATAGTCTGGGAAGTGTTGAGGGAATAGGGTGATGTATAAGACGATGGGGGTGAAAAGTGATATTAAATGTATATTCGAAGGATAACAGCATCCCCAGCTAAGGGTAATCAACCCTTTGCGGGTTGGGGATGAGCTAAACCCCACACCTTCCCCATCACGTGGTTACGGGTCATACAGGATCAAACAGGAGATGATAGTGCGTGCACGTGTCCCTAATTTTCCACCGTGCACACCCGACTCTTGAAGTCTAAACGGTGCCACGTGTTCACCATTATCCAGTTATCTAATACTCAGTTATAGCATCAAACATGACGCTTGAGCCAACAACGGTAATTCTATCCTGTATTTGTTATGTTTCCTGGTTTGCTGCTGCTTTCATGATTATCATTATTATTATTATTATGATTATTATTATTAGTAGTAGTAGTAGCAGTATTACCACTACTATTAATAATAATAATAATAATTAAAAAATAAGAACAATATTAGTATTACTATCACTGCGGCTATTACTATTACTACTGCTGCTGCTGCTGCTACTACTACTACTACTACTACTACTACTACTACTACTACTACTACTACTACTACTACTACTACTACTAATAATAATAATAATAATAATCTAATAATATTAATCTAATAACAATAATCCTAGGTAGTAGGATGGTAGACAGCAGCCACCCAGGGAGGTACTACCGTCCTGCCAAGTGAGTGTAAAACGGAAGCCTGTAACTGTTTTACATGATGGTAGGATTGCTGGTGTCTTTTTTCTGTTTCATAAACATGCAAGATTTCAGGTACGTCTTGCTACTTCTACTTACACTTAGGTCACACTACAAATGCATTTACAAGCATATATATACACAACCCTCAGGCTTTTCTTCTATTTTCTTGCTAGTTCTTGTTCTTGTTTATTTCCTCCAATCTCCATGGGGAAGTGGAACAGAATTCTTCCTCCGTAAACCATGCGTGTTGTAAGAGGCGACTAAAATGCCGGGAGCAAGGGGCTAGTAACCCATTCTCCTGTATACATTACTAACTTTAAAAAGAGAAACTTTCGTTTTTCTCTTTGGGCCAATCTGCCTTGGTGGGTTACGGCCGATTTGTTGAGAGAAGAACAATAACAATCCAGTAATAATAATAATTATTATTATTTTCCTTATGCATTTAGAGGCTTTTAACATTATTATTTTCTCATCTATAAAAGCTGGAAACGTTTTTGCAGTGCACGAGTGGTCGTGGAGGGAGGGATATGGTGCGTGTCGTGTAATGATGATTACTCTGTTGATGGTTCCCATCCTTCTTCCCTCCCCTGAAACTCCCCACTCCCTCTCTTCGTGTCCTGACATGTCTGCCCACCCTCTGTGTGTCCCACCATATCTGCTTTCTCTCCCCCAGCATATCCCTCCGTGTATGCTGTTCTCTTTGCGTTTACCGCTGTTTGTCTTCCTTTCTGCATATCCCACTGTAGCAGCCCGTGTCTAACTCCACTGTGGCAGGCAGGGAATGTAGACCTTGGTATACTGCAAAACTCCGGCTCCACAACACATGTATTCTGGTAACACAGGAACCTGTGTTTCTAGTCGTGTCTCAAGGTTAATACTAGTATTTTCACTAGATTTTTCACTGTTTGTTTTCGAGTTTCCACTAGAATTTCCACATTTTTCTACTAGTATTTCTATATCGTGTCCACCAGTGTTTACTCATTGTTTATACCAGTGTTTTTATCTAGTTTTTACTAGTAATTCCATCTTGTTTATTCTAGTATTTCCTTCTCATATATTCTAATATTTCCATCTTACTTATACTAGTATTTCCACTGCATTATAATAGTATTTTTATCTTGTTTACACTAATATTTCCATCTTGTTTACATTAGCATTTCCATCGTGTTTATGCTATAATTCCCCTCATGTTTTTCTAGTATTTTCCCCTTACGTTTCATTTGTATTTCCACAGTATATTACTAGCTTTTCCTCCGTACTTATGCTAGCATTTCCACCGTGTTTGTCTAGTATTTCCGTCGTCTTTAATCCTAATGTATCCACATTACTTCTACTATGACTTTTATTGTGTTTACACTAGTTGGTTAACGTGATTCCTCTTGATTTTCAGGTGTTTTTCTCCAAAATGAATACAAAGTTATTACTATTGTTTGCATGACATTATTCACACACACACACACACACACACACACGCACACACACACACACACACACACACACACACACATATATATATATATATATATATATATATATATATATATATATATATATATATATATATATATATGCAAGGAATTCGCGAGAGCATGAGAAATATACACACACACACACACACACACACACACACACACACACACACACACACACACACACAAATATATATATATATATATATTCTTTCCCCTCGTCAACCCCTATCCATTATCTGTTCATTAATCTCCTTTCCAACAGTGTGTAACTAATAAGTGGGTCCTGACAGCTCATCCAATAATCGGTGTTCAGGGCACGCAGCACGTGTGTGGGTGGAGTGGGCGTGTGTGTGGGCGTGTTTAGCGGTATCGTGGCCATACGGTGAGAGTGCAATACGCACGTGTAAGGTGGACGTGTGTGAGGGTGTAGAGGGTGGGGGTCATAGGGGGTCATAGAGACAGTGATGCTACGAAGCAAACGTGTAAAAAGGTGGGCGGAGGCGTGTATGTGTGGACGTTGATACGTGGTGAAGGCACATGCAGGTGACCAGGCATGCGTTAAGGGCGCGTGCAGCGGCTAATCGCTGATGATGATGGGTCGCAGTCAGCTGCGGGAACATCACAGACCGTGACATCTCTTGCTTTGTTGGGTGTGGCGACTCGTCTCTCACGCTTCTGTGGGCGAGGAATGACTCGGGGATAGGAGCGATCTGATGGGTTGTGGGGTGCTGGGAGAATGGGGAAGCTGATGGGAGAGTGAGGGAGTTTTAGGGAAAATTGGTATTTGTTGGGCAGAGTTACGTGGTTATTAAGCGTAGGAGTGGCTGTTGTGGAGATGGATGGTAGCTGGGGAGAAGACAATTTAGAATAAAATAAATAAATTTCAGTCTGAATTTGAAAATAATACAAAATACCGACAGGTTGATAAGTATGGCACATGTGCAATAATTAGGTATCTTAATTCCGAAACATTTCACCTACACAGTAGGCTTCTTCAGTTGAGTACAGAAGAGTTAGCAAAAGCAGTAGAGATGTGAAGACGATGTAATCAGTTCAACAACCTTGAAGACGTTGTATTGAGGTGGTCAGTCCCTCAGCCTCGAGAAGATTTATGTTCCATATACTGGAATAAAACTCTTCTCCACGCTGAGGGACTGACCACCTCAAAACTACACCTTCAAGGGTGATGGACTGATTACATCGTCATCATATCTCTACAGCTTCTGCTAACTCTTATGTACTCAACTGAAGATGCCTACCGTGTAGGCGAAACGTTGCGGAATAAAGATACCTAATTGTTGCACATGTGTCTTACCAAATTCCAGTCTCAAGTTTCAAGTCTCCTACGAGCCGGTTATGTGTATAATGAGTGAATGTTGAGAGAGTGCATTGTAGAAATGAGAGAAGGGAGGGAGGTTGCCAGGAAGGTTAAGAGGACTGCAAAACCTGTAGAAAAAGCCTTGGGGGAAGGAAAGTGAGGGAAATAAAACAGGCTGCAGACGTTAATGTTTTCTATGGTCATGAAATCTAATGTTTGCATGTGACACATTCCAAAGAAATGACAAACGTTAAATTTAAATATATTTACTTAGGAAAGATACGTCGTATTAAATAAAGCACTATTACCCTTCATGTATTTTACCATTAATTACTGAAAGCTCATTAATAATTTGCCTGATTGCAATTCACCTACATAATGAAAAGTTTTAATACGCTTAATAAATAGTTTTAATTACAACTCATCTATCTAAAGACTCATCAGTTTAACGAAGAGTGAGCACAAGCTCATTAATAGTTTCCTTAACAACAAGTCATCTTTATAACGAACAATTAGCACAAACTCATTAAGCAGTTTTTTTCTTAATACCAAGTCTACTTAAATTTATCAAAGTCTTGCAAACGAGACTGTGAGGTTGAATATTCAGGCAGTTACTACACAAATAACACCTTACAGACAAAGCACGTTAATATTTTGTGAAAGCACCCGAACACAATTTTTCATGCACAAACTATATATTAAATTTAGCTTTTTGGTTATAATTATTATTATAATGCTGTGGGCGGCCGTCAGCATTCAGGATGAGCGCGTAGTGGTAATGTGAAAGTGCAGCAAAGCGTAACCCAGTCAAGTGAGGGGGTGATTAACAGTCAGTGGCGCTGTTGTTACCCTCTTAATTGGCTATTTCCAATCTGACTCATCATTTAATAGTCCTTCATTTACTATGATGCTCGTTAAGACAACTCGAACATATGTCGGCGCCGCCACTTCTGTGATCAGTTTGACTCTTCAGACTGGAGAATGTAAAGAGTGCAAATATGCGTTTAATAAGTCAAGGGAAATAGACAGTAATTGCTCGGGCAATGTGCAGTGCGTCGTGCCTTCCTGCCTCGTCAAGTGCCTCAAATTATACAAGGCCAAGCTTGAGAAAAACTACACATTAACATAACCTCAGGTCTAAGGGCTCCATAAACGGTGCCCTGAATATTAACCAGAATCCAGGTACATGAAAAATAAAAGTGCCTTCTACCCCAGAAACTGCATTCGCATCTTTGCATTTATACAACACTGAATAAAAAGTAGATGGAAATACAGTAATGTATCTTGGCTATATTTGGAGTACTTGTTTGCGAGATAATAGCCTATTTTAAACCACTCTCTGGACTCTCACTCCGGGTATAGTTGCGAGATGAAGTTTAATATTTAATCTCCGAGGAACGGGGAAAATTGTGCGCATACTCGAGTTGCAGAATACTTGAAGATGCTCAAATGTATGTTCAGTATTGGAAATAAAAATAAATATTATTTTTCATGGTAATGTATCATAAAGAAAAGTAAGTATTTACTTTGGGTCACATGGACAATCGTTGGTCCATTTCCCGAGCCACAATTTGACCAGGTGGAACACTGATCATCTAGGTAAGTTAGGCCACTGTTGGATCACCATCTGCACTACTGTTGGACCAAAACTGGATAATGTTTAAATCCATTGAACCATGAGAAGCACCGCTGAATCACCGACTCCAATGCTGGGCAACTGTTGAGCCACCTTCTTCAGCACTGCTGCTACTGGGTGTAATTGCGTTGGGTGGCGTAATAAAAAGACGTTAGACTGTTGCGAAATGCGAGAGCTTGACTCGAAAAGTAACGTGCGTCTCGCCGTTAGCAGACGGAAGGTTGAAGCCTGCACCACTCCCTGTGACGAATGACCAACACTGATTTAAGGCTTCACACAAAGTGTTGAGGGAAAAGTTACCAGACCATGACGCACTCGTTTAGTTTCTCACTAAATTGTTTATTGTATTTTATTCCGACAGTTTAGTTTAATATGTTTATTATGCACCCCATACCCATCCTGTGGGCGGTAGTCAAAAGATTACAGAGGTACATAATGGGTCCAGGGACTGGGCCTCAAAGTTTTGATAGTTGAGCAAGTTACAGAGGTAATGAATTCACAATTTACAAAGGTAATGAACTCACAATTTACAAAGGTAATGAACTCCAGGTAGGTCTAGTCACAATCATGACAAGTTACAAAGGTATTTACAGATTACAGAGGTACACAATGGGTCCAGGGACCGGGCTCCAAAGTTTTGATGGCTGAACTAGGTACAAGGTAATGAACTCACAGGTTACAAAGGTAATGAACTCACAAGTTACAAAGGTAATGAATACTGTAAGAATGGTTACTTACGTTTATACATGGCTGCAGTCATAAACAAATTTTAGAGTAATGAGCAATTCACACTTCCACACCCGGTCACAACTGTAGTGAGTTATTGGTGCAAATGCTGATTGCTGAGTTTCTCTCTCTCTCACACACACACACACACACACACACACACACATACA
>NC_091381.1:5486467-5536467 GCF_038502225.1 Cherax quadricarinatus | reverse complement strand
CCTAATCCATATTCTCTCCCTCCAATCTGATATCCAATCTTCCATCACCTATTTTTTTTATCCTCATCACCTTACTCATTCCTATATTCACTTTGAATCTTCTTCTTTTACATACCCTACCAAACTCATCCACCAACCTCTGCAACTTCTATTCAGAATCTCCCAAAAAGCACAGTGTCGTCAGCAAAAAGCAACTGTGACAACTCCCACTTTGTGTTAGATTCTTTATCTTTTAACTTCACACCTCTTGCCAACACCCAAGCATTCATTTCTCTTACTACCCCATCTATAAATATATTGACCAACCATGGTGACATCACCCATCCTTGTGTAAAGCCTGCTTTTACTGAGAAATAATCTCCCACTTTCCTACATACTCAAACTTGAGCCTCACTATCCTCGTAAAAACTCTTCACTGCTTTCAATAACCTACCTCCTATTCCATACATCTGCAACATCTGCCACAATTCCCTCGTATCATACCTGCCATATATATATATATATATATATATATATATATATATATATATATATATATATATATATATATATATAAGGTAATATAATATGAAGAACAAGCACTGTGAAAAAATTGTGAAATTTCAAGCTCTCTCGTGATTTCTCACATTATTAACAGTTCGTTGATGTGAAAAAATCTCGAGAGCTCTTGGACTTTCACTATTTTTTCGTAGTTATATATATATATATATATATATATATATATATATATATATATATATATATATATATCTTCAGGAGGTTGCAATGTTGCAGAAATGAGTAGGAAGTCCAGGTAAATTCGTTCAAGGGAACGACTCTAGCTAGAATGAGATGGTATCAAGCAGATCAGCGCAAGGTGACAGAAAAATACAGGTAGGATAGTATTACAGTAAAATATATATAATAGCTCATCAGCACTGAATATTTAGTAATGACCTAGCGACCACAACCTTAGTGACGTGTCAAATATATGGTATCATTATAAAAGACTTCATTATCCTGATCTCAAAAACATCTGGCATTAATCAGTAGGACAATTCCTCTTGTCGCTTGAAAAGAAAATGGGTCTATAAGAGGCAGCAAGAGGGAAACGATCCTATTTTCAGGGGCTGACCCACCTTGCAACACGAAAGGCCTAGAGCAACCATTCAACTCGCCCTGTGGTTGTTTCATGTAATATATATATATATATATATATATATATATATATATATATATATATATATATATATATATATATATATATATATATATTGTGTGTGTATGTGTGTGTACTCACCTATTTGTACTCACGTATTTGTGGTTGCAGGATTCGATTCATAGCTCCTGTCACCTTCTTTTCACTGATTGCTACTTGGTCCTCTCTCTCCCTGTTACATGAACTTCATCAAACCTCGCCTTAAAACTATGTATGGTTCCCGCCTCCACTACGTCACTTTCTAGGCTATTCCACTGCCTGACAACTCTATGACTGAAGAAATACTTCCTAACATCCCTTTAACTCATCTGAGTCTTCAACTTCCAATTGTGACCCCTTGTTTCTGTGTCCCATCTCTGGAACATCCTGTCTTTGTCCACCTTGTCTATTCCGCGCAGTATTTTATATGCCGTTATCATATCTCCCTTGACCCTCCTGTCCTCCAGTGTCATCAGGCCGATTTCCCTTAACCTTTCATCGTAGGACAATCCCCTTAGCTCTGAGACTAGTCTTGTTGCAAACCTTTGCACTTTCTCTAATTTCTTGACGTGCTTGACCAGGTGTGGATTCCAAACTGGTGCTGCATACTCCAGTATGGGCCTGACATATATGGTGTACAGAGTCTTGAACGATTATTGCTGCATAGCCCTTGTGGCTTAGCGCTTCTTTTTAATTATAATAATAATTGAACGATTACTTACTGAGGTATCGGAATGCTATCCTTAGGTTTACCAGACTGCCGCACGCTGCAGCAGTTATCTGACTGGTGTGCGCCTCAGGAGATGTGCTCGATATTATACTCGCCCCAAGATCTTTTTCCTTGAGTGACGTTTGCAGTCTTTGGCCACCTAGACTATACTGTGTCTAAGATCTTCTTTGCCCTTCCCCAGTCTTCATGGCTTTGCATTTGGTAGGGTTAAATTCAAGGAGCCAGTTGCTGGACCAGGCTTGTATCCTGTCAAGGTCTCTTTGTAGTCCTTCCTAATCCTCGACCGATTTGATTCTCCTCATTAACTTCACATCATCTGCAAACAAGGACACATCTGAGCATATCCCTTCCGTTATGTCATTCACATATTCCAAAAACAGCACAGGTCCTAGGACTGACCCCCTTTGGAATCTCGCTTGTCACAGGCGCCCACTCGGACACCTCGTCACGTACAATGACTCGTTATTGCCTCCCTGTCAGGTATTCTCTGATCCTTTGCAGTAGCTTTCCTGTTATGTGTGACTGATCCTCTAACTTTTGCATTAACCTCTTGTGAGGATCTGTGTTGAAGGCCTTCTTGTAGTCCAACAAAATGCAGTCTATCCACCCCTCTCTCTCTTGTCTTACTTCTGTCACCTTGTCATAACACTTCAGTAAGTTTGTGACACAGGATTTTCCTTGTCTGAAACCGTGCTGGTTGTCGATTATATGCTTGTTTCTTTCCAGGTGCTCCACCACTCTTCTCCTAATGATCTTCTCCATGACTTACATACTATGCACGTTAGTGACACAGATCTGTAGTTTAATGCATCGTGTCTGTCTCCTTTTTAAAAAATTGGGACTACATTTGCCATCTTCCATACCTCAGGTAGTTGCCCAGTTTCAATGGATGTGTTGAAGATCTTTGTTAGTGGCACACACAGCACATTTGCTCCCTCTCTAAGGACCCACGGAGAGATGTTGTCTGGTCCCACCGCCTTTGAGGTATCAGGTTCACATAGCTTCTTCACCTCCTCCTCCTCGGTTATGTGTACCTCATCCAGCACTTGTTGGTGTACCTCCCTGTTCTGATTTCCTGGAGTCCTGCCTCTTTCCACTGTAAATACTTCTTTAAATCTCATGTTGAGGTCCTCACATACTTCTTGTGAAGTCCTCATCCTTCCTCAGTCTTACCTGGTCCTTGACTGTTGTTTTCCTCCTGATGTGGCTATACAACAGCTTCGGGTCAGACTTGACTTTCGATGCTATGTCATTTTCGAATTGTCGCTGAGCCTCCCTTCTTATCTGTGCATATTCGTTTCTAGTTCTTCTGCTGATCTCTTTATTTTCCTTAGTTCTTTGTCTTCTGTACCTTTTCCATTCTCTAGTACATCTACTTTTTGCCTCCCTACACCTTTGGGTGAACCAAGGACTCGTTCTGGCCTTCCTATTATTTGTTTCCCTTGGGAACAAACCTCTCCTCTGCCTCCTTGCATTTTGTCACATAGTCCATCATTTCTTTTACTGTGTGTGTGTGTATGTGTGTGTGTGTACTCGCCTAGTTGTACTCATCTAGTTGAGGTTGCAGGGGTCGAGTTCAAGCTCCTGGCCCCGCCTCTTCACTGGTCGCTACTAGGTCACTCTCCCTGAATCGTGAGCTTTATCGTACCTCTGCTTAAGGCTATGTATGGATCCTGCCTCCACTACATCGCTTCCCAAACTATTCCACTTCCTGACTACTCTGTGGCTGAAGAAATACTTCCTAACAACCCTTTGATTCATCTGTGTCTTCAACTTCCAACTGTATCCCCTTGTTGCTGTGTCCCATCTCTGAAACATCCTGTCTTTGTCCACCTTGCCAATTCCTCTCAGTATTTTGCATGTCGTTATCATGTCCCCCCTATCTCTCCTGTCCTCCAGTATCGTCAGGTTGATTTCCCTTAACCTGTGTGTGTGTGTGTGTGTGTGTGTGTGTGTGTGTGTGTGTGTGTGTGTGTGTGTGTGTGTGTGTGTCTGTCTGTCTGTCTGTCTGTCTGTGTAGCGCCTAGTAAACCGAATCGTTTAGTTTGGCCTATTAAGCAGGGGTCTATTTTTCCGAATAAGCTGAATGACAATTTGTTCTTGACATAAATAAGCGGAAATCGGTCTGATCATTACGAGGAAAATATATGTCAATGATTTTAAGTAACAGCAAATAGATTTATATTAACCTACGGTATGTAGCAGAATTTAACTTAATGTTAATTTTAGCGAGGTTAGGTGAGGTTTTTATGTTAATATCGGTTCAAAAATAAAGTTCTTTATATCATTGTTAATACAAAAAATAGTTATCAATCTGTAATTTTTTTTTTAAAGTTTAGTTTTTAAGGGAGTATGGCCTATTCGGCAAATTCGGCTTATTTGCACATAATGCAAAAATGATTTGTTTACGGGTTATTCTGGGTATTCAGCTTCCATCTTTGTCCTTGTTCTGGTCCTTTTCATGTCAACTTTTCCTTGTCCTCCCATTTCATGTCCATGCCGTTTCTTCCTGTATCAGGAGGCCATATTTATTCAGCATTTCTCATAACTATTGCCACTTATCTCTGTATTCCTTTTCGCGAAAATTCCTTAAAATTTCTTAAGTTTTATGGGCTTGGCTTTGGATTGGCATGGACTGGTTTTATATGTTTTGAATTAACCTTAATTTATGTTCCTGGAGTTCACCTGGAGTCGTTTCCGGAGGTCACCGCCCCCAGGGTTCAATCTCAAGGCATGCACCACAACCCGGTTGATAAGGCACTGTTTTGAGGAATCTGTCGAGTTTCCTATAGAAAATAGCTGGGGTTTGTTGGTAATTTCCCTTATGTATGAAGGACGGGCGGTGAAGAGTCGTGATCCCTTAACATTTATTGGATTCTTTCTGTGTGCTCATCGCTCCACTGCTTTCCATTGGAGGTGTCTTGAGGTAGTAATTTCTGTGTGTACATATGGTATTAATCCCTCCAATATATTCCAGGTGTAGAGTATGATGTATCGTTCTCACCAACATTCTAAGGAGTTCTTGGGTTTTAAATGCTCTCAGTAATTTAGGTGATTGGTTGAATTTATACGAGTGTGAAGGTTCTCTGACATTTTACAGCTCAGCAATTTCGATTGCCCTGGAAGAAGCCGTGAGTGCACAAAAATACTTCAGCCTAGAGAGAATAAGTGACCTGAAGAGAGAGTCATCATTGACATTTTCTTGTTTTGAAGGTTCTAGTTATCTAGCCTATCATTTTTCTTGCAGTTGCTATAATAACGCTGTAATGTTCCTTGAACGTGAGATCTGGCATTATCACTCTTGTGCAAGACAGGTATACAGTACCGACAAGATGAAAGTTAAGACACTTGTGCAACATCTGGTTATCTTTATTGTAGACGTTTCGCCATCCAGTGGCTTTATCAATACAAAATCTTGGACATAATAAGAAATACGAAGAACTATATACAAAAGATGAGGTAATCAGTCCCTCAGCCTTGGAGGTGGTGTTTAGAGCACTAAACACCACCTCCACTGGATGGCGAAACGTCTACAATAAAGATAACCAGATGTTGCACAAGTGTCTTAACTTTCATTATCACTCTCACTGAATGTAAATTTATTTAGCGCGCAGGTTTGTGGTAATGCACAACACCCTTTTCTCGGTCTCCAGCATCAACATTGGTGTTGCGTAGTGTCTGATCCTCTTCCCTCGAATAGTCAGTTGTGATCATTCCTGCGTACTGGTGAAGTCTTCATGCACTAATCAGCAGCTAACTTGTTCTGTTTTTTATTTATTTTTCTTCATTTGAGAGCTGACGAGTTGGACCTCATCACACTTAGTATAATCATTGACGTCAATATAATGCAGTCTGGTGTGCTCTTCGATCTTGGCTTGCTGAGGTGGTGGTGATGGCTTACCTCGACTGCGAGCGACTGTACCTTCAGCTTAAGGAGGAGCTGACGGTGTGTGTAGGGATTATCCTCGGAGCAACGTAGTCGAGAACAGCCGTGTCAATGACCGTACCAGTACCGTGGTGATGAACCAGGTACTTCAGTTCCTTGTGATGGACCAGGTGCTTCAGTACCGTGGTGATGGACCAGGTGCTTCAGCTCTTTCAGCATCCTGGTGATGGACCAGGTGCTTCAGCTCCTTCAATACCCTGGTGATGGAGCAGTTGCTTCAGCTCCTTCAGTACCCTGGTGATGGACCAGGTACTTCAGCTCCTTCAGTACCCTGGTGATGGAGCAGTTGCTTCAGCTCCTTCAGTACACTGGTGATGGACCAGGTACTTCAGCTCCTTCAGTACACTGGTGATGGACCAGGTGCTTCAGTTCCTTCAGTACCCTGGTGATGGAGCAGTTGCTTCAGCTCCTTCAGTACCCTGGTGATGGACCAGGTACTCCAGCTCCTTCAGTACCCTGGTGATGGACCAAGTGCTTCAGCTCCTTCAATACCCTGGTGATGAAGAAGTTGCTTCAGCTCTTTCAGTACACTGGTGGTGGACCAGGTACTTCAGCTCCTTCAGTACCCTGGTGATGGAGCAGTTGCTTCAGCTCTTTCAGTACACTGGTGGTGGACCAGGTACTTCAGCTCCTTCAGTACCCTGGTGATAGAGCAGTTGCTTCAGCTCTTTCAGTACACTGGTGGTGGACCAGGTACTTCAGCTCCTTCAGTACCTTGGTGATGGACCAGGTGTTTCAGCTCCTTCAGTACCTTGGTGATGGACCAGGTGCTTCAGCTCCTTCAGTACCCTCTTTAAATAGTGCCCTGGTTATCAAAGCTTATTCCATGGGTACAATTGATGGTGAGTTGGGCAGATGTTTTTGCTTGTGGGTTTGGTTTTGGGTTTGAGCGGGACCTGCCTAGTGTGGGTCAGTTAGCCAGCTGCAGTGTTCTTCCTTTCTTGTGTTCTTATGAGTGACAGGGGTTGGATTTAAGCCGGACTTACACATTAGTTAAAAGAATTATTCAAACTTATTGCTTGGAAAGCAATGAAAATGGGTTGGACAAATATTTCTGTTAGTTGGTTTGGGTTTGATAAGGACCTGTCTAGTATGGGCCAGTGGGCCTGCTGCTGTGTTCCTCCTTTCTTATGTCCTTATGTTCTATGTCCTATGATCCTTGGGAGACTCCACTTGTTACACTTACTCATCCTTATCATATGTCAACCTTCACGTCACTAGTGTGTGTGTCATACCTTGTGGGGCACTGTGTTAAAAATCGTATTGCACTCAAAGAAGATTCAATTTGTATTAATATTGGTAGAATTACCGACAATGTGTTAGGTAAAAGGGCACAAGTGCAACTAATGTGACACTTTATTGTGGCTTGTTTAAGCTCCTAGATAGAAACGTTGCCACAATAAAATGTCACATTAGTTGAACTTCTGCCCCTTTTACCTAAGATTCAGTTTGCCCTCCAATCCCTATCCTTCTGTTTTCCATCACAGGCAGGACCCAGAGGGTCCACTAGCTTCTTCTTCTTTATTTTTTGTCTACATGGAATGCTTGGGAAGAATAATATAATCCATCGTATTAATTCCTTGATAGGGTCAGTATTTTATTTGTTGTGCACTATGAACATTAGTTGGTCTGACCATTTTGATCCTATATATTTAATCTATTCCACTGGTTCTTGCTTAGATCTTGCTTCATTTTTGTCGTCAGGTTTCATGATCTCCAGAACTTTACATGAATCTTAGCATTTTCCTTAGTGCCTATATTAATATATATATATTTTTAGCATTTCTTTATTAATAATAGGCTCTGTTAATGGAGCCAGTAGCTGAGTGCTTGGGTATTTTACAAATTTATTTTTCCTGCTGCAGTGCAAACAACGAGAAGATTATATTTTTCCCCTTGAAAGATTTATATTACTGAGAATCTTCAGTTGCTTAATATAATTAATTTTAAAGAATAGACATTCATAATTTTTGGTGTACTATGAATATTAATTAAGCAGTTAAAGTAATGTGGCTGAACTGCAGGTGGGTCATAAGGCGTCATTTCACCTAAAAATAACATTAAAAACACTATGATATACACTTGGGATATGTACCTTTTGGTGCACATGGATAATATACAGTACCGATAAGATGAAAAATTAAACACATGTACAATATCTGGGAATCTTTATTGTAGATGTTTCGCCATCCAGTGGCTTCATCAATACAAATTCAAGGACATGATTAAAAGACAGATGAACTATATACAAAGATCAGGTAATCAGTCCCTCAGCCTTCGAGTTGGTGTGAAGAGCACCGTAGTCGTGAAGATTATGGAGCACAGCAAGGTAGGTAGTAGATTCGCCAGTATAATCACCCAGCCCGGGCCTTTCCCAAGAGGTGGTCCGGCCTTGTCTCCCTGTCGCGGGAGTATCTCAGACCAATGTCTGCCATGGGTGGAGGTAGAAGTACCTCCTCATTTTCTGGGACCAGCTGTCCCCAAGCCTAGCCCTAATCCCCGGCCCCACAGGGCTCGTAGGGAGAAGCTAGGCACCTTGTGCTGCCACAAACCCCGCCTACACTGGGCTCGAAGGGTGTGGCAACTGTATATCAGCAGACGATCTCAGGAGGTGCAAAGGCAGCAAGCACTACAGGATCCTTTTGGAGCCGCATCCCAGCTTCGGACATTAAGCCCGAGTACTGGGGAAGCTCAAGAATGCCTCTTGCTGTCTGTGTTGCTGCTGCTGCTACTTCACTTGTCCGTTGCACTCCCTGAGCACAGGCAAGAAATCTGGCGCTTAAATACTGGCGTCAGGTGGAAAGGGACGGGTAGCAGACGAGGACATAGTCACTGGTAGGCGGGATTTCCCAGTGGAAGTAGGTCATACCCGAGGCACGGGTTAGTGGTGGTAGTAGTAGTAGTAATAGTAGCTGTGAAGAAGGTTAGGTAGACATTATGTCCTTGAATTTGTATTGATAAAGCCACTGGATGGCGAAACGTCTACAGTGAAGATGCCCAGTTGTTGGACATGTGTCTAATTTTTCAGTTTTTGGTGTATATACAGAGATACATTCTTCTCGATGTATATACAAAGATATACACCTTTCCGGTGAACTTTAATTGAACGATAAACAACTATCACATTACACTTGGAGATATACACCACTCGGAGCATACATATGCAGGAAATATACACCTCCCGTTGTATATCCTAAGACTGGCAGCCCTTGGCATTCTTGTGTCGAGGAATTGTCCATGATAAACGGTTATAAATTATTTTCATGCAAATGGGCCATCTGATATTCCCCGGACACTGGAAAGAAATCTTTTAAATTTGTTTGCCTATAAAGGTTATATATTAGGATTCTAGTTAACTAACACTAGTGTAATTATGAGCGAGCAGTTCTAATCAAAATTTACAAGACATTTGTGTATATGTAAACAGAACTAGAGGTAAAAAAAAGGAAAAGTTAATAGTTGCTGTATATTATGAGGTTCAATCTTTTCTTGAAAAGTGGGCTATACTTGCTGATGTGTTGCTGTGTATTCTCATTTAGATGTATGTATCTTATAATTGGTTTACAAATATGAGTGAAATAAACACTTGTTATCGAAAGATTTTAAGCCAGCACTAACAAAAATTAGAAAAATCTGCATATTTTCGTCAGCAGATTTAAGAATATGAGCAGGAGACGTGTTTATAAATGAAAATGAAAGTGTCAGCGTCATAATAAGTAGGGTTATACCTTAGGTAGCTGTTATCTCCGTTTATCTGGATATGCAGGTTGGACCAGGATTTCACTTTGAATCAAGAGATTGAACTATGTTGGGTGTTATCATGTAATGTTTCAAGGGAACTGAAAACAACGCATCTGTTGATGGCGTAGGTTTAAATTGAGTTTAATGTAGACGAACACTGAATAACTCTCACCATCAGCGGAGTTTTCTTGGTAGGCTATAATGTAGTTTTATAGCCTCATAATATATTTTAAATTTAAATCCTCTCACACTATATTTTAAATAAACCTGTTTGGAATTTCCTGCTCCGTGCTGGTCTATGTTACCGTGTGCACGGTAAGATGTAAGCTGGAAGTTCTTACTGTAATTTAATAGATATTTAATAAAGATGGAAATAAATGGTATAAAATACCGACACAATGGAAATATAAACACATATGCAGTATAATGTGATCCTTTATTGACTACGTTTCACCCACACAGTGGGCTTTTTCAAGTCACAAACAGATCTGTTTGTGACTTGAAAAAGCCCACTGTGTGGGTGAAACGTAGTCAATAAAGGATCACATTATACTGCATATGTGTTTATATTTCCAGATATTTAATAACTTGGTTCAGTCATTACTATCAGTAACAACAATCACACACCGTGGGTAACCAGCTTTCCCGTACTGTGTATCTACATTCTGCTTTATATAACACACGAAAGCAGCATAAGGTATTTAATCTCTATATTTGCACAAAGTGCTAGGTTCTTGTGTGTCATTCTCCGCAAGGTGTGGCATAAGTTGGAACCTCTGTCAGTAGCCAGACGAACTTTACTCTCGCATTCACAGCCACGCATGCAAGGCATTTTCATTTTTTTTAACATAAAGGCCGCCTCCCACCGATGTAGGGTGGCATAAACAAGAAGAAACACTTTCACCATCATTCTTTCACTTGCAAGAAGCATGCTGACTTTAAATATTAAGACTCGGCAGGAGATGCAACATTCCCTCAATGCAAAACAGAGGCGCCACGAGCACACTAAGACAACACAACAAGTGTCAGGGGCCCAAGACTGTTCAACTGCCTCCCAACATGCATAAGGGGAATTACCAATAGACCCTTGGCTGTCTTCAAGAAGGCACTGGACATGTACCTAAAGTCAGTACCTGACCAGCCGGGCTGTGGTTCGTACGTCGGTTTACGTGCGGCCAACAGTAACAGCCTGTTTGATAAGACCCTGATCCACCACGAGGCTTGGTCTCAGACCGGGCCGCGGGGGCATTAACTCCCGAAACCCCCTCTAGGTACCCCCTTCTACCTCTTACTTTCTGTAGTTACCACAAAATAATGATCTGTTGTCTATCACCCCTCTAAAGACACACATCACGAAGTGTACCCGTCCATATAATTTACAATTCAATAAATTATATCCCATCTACAACATTCCTTCCGCTTCTCTCCCACACACACACTTCTGCTAATCTTTTAAAACACTCCATCCTCTCACTCATTTTGACTCTTAGACAACCTCCTTTTTTACAGAGATTACTCTCCCCCGTTCTGAAGTTTGTTACTAATCACTGTTGAATTAAAACATTACAGCCATTATGGCCGTTACTGCTGTTACGGAGTTATTGTAAACGCTATATCCAGTACAGATTAAATGACTCTTTCAGCTGGTAAGGCCATTATATCCATTATTGCCATTACATCAGTTAACACCCTTATGATTGTGACAGCTGTTATGGCCGTTATTACTGTTCGAGCCGTTACATCCGTTGCAGACGTTTTCTGCTCACTATACCCCCAACTGACTTCATTCTGCCTCATCATTATATCTGGAATTTATTCCTTGTTCATAGTTTGCTGAACAACTTACTGCCGAGCTTACTCCGTTTAAGAGCGCAATATTAGTAGAAATGGACCACAAAACACTCTAACTCTTCCTATCCTTCCCAGCAATCTTTCGAAATGTGAATAAAATACGTTGCCGAACCAGCTTTTATTGGACAACATTTCGCTGTGTGTAGAGTTCGACCCAGCTCTACACGGAACTGTGTATCTTCGCACCCATAATATGCACGTCAGAGGCAATCATCAGCAGTTCGGAGGCAACCATCGGCACGTCGGAGGTAACCATCGGCACGTCGGAGTCAACCATCAGCACGTCTGAGGCAACCATTAGCAGGTCGGAGGCAATCATCAGCAGGTCGCAGGCAACCATCAGCCATCATTGCTAAGCCCCCTCTCTCAGACTTATCCCAAGCATCCATCCTAAGGAGAGAAGTAAAAATATGGCAAAAGGAAAATGGTAAAGATAGCAGAAAGGAGTGGAAAGGCTGAAATAGGAGAAAAGGGGAGAGAAGAAGGCAAACAAAAGCTAGGATGAGAAGGAAGCAAGATTAGAATGAATAATGGGAGGGTAGGAGGTTGGAAGGGTGCCAGGAGGGAGGGAAAGGTATCAGAAGAAAGGGGGAGGGCATCAAGGAGAGTAGGGTATAATGGGGAAAAGAAATGTGTATGGATGGATGGGAGAGTACAAGGAGGAGCAGGAGGTTATCAAGACGGACGGGAGGCCATCAGGAGCAAGCGGATGTCAGTAGGAAGAGTATCGAAGAGGAGGATGTAAAGAGTGGTAAAAGTATGAACTGCAGAGTATCAGGAGGCAGAAAAAGGTATCAGGAGGCAGAAAATGGTATCAGGATGCAGAAAAGGGTATCAGGAAGGATATAAGGGTATCAAGTTAGGAGGGATTCTGGTGGAAGGCAGGGTGCAAGGATGGATGAGAGGAGGGAGAGAGGATATTAGGAGGTGTGACATGGCATTAGTATGGAGGACAAGGTACCAGGAAGAAGAGTATTAAGAAGGAGATGGTATCAGGAGGGACGGGAGGATATCAAGGGTGAAAAGATCACATCAGGAGGGAGAGGGTATCAGGAGGGAGGAGAGTACCAGGAGAAAGGGGAGGATATCAGAAGGAAGTGAAAGGTATCAGGATAGATATTAGGGTATTAGGAGCGAGATACGTGTTTCAGGAGGGAGGGGAACGTATCAGAAAGAAAAGGAGGATATCAGCAAAGAAAGGAGAGTATCAGTAGGACAGGATATCAGGTCAATGGGGCTGGTATTAGGAGATACCTGGAGGAAGACGAAGATATCAAGTGTGATCGGTGGGTATCAGTTGGAATGGGAAGATAAAATAAAGGAGAGGAGGATGTGAGGTGAAAGGGGAGGGTATCAAGAGAGAGAGAGAGAGAGAGAGAGAGAGAGAGAGAGAGAGAGTGATTATATCAGAAGGATGAGTAGGATACCAGGATAGAAGGAAGGGTATCGGGAAGGTGGGGAAGATGCTAGGAGGGAGAAAAGGATGTCAGCAGAGTACACACCTCAGTTCCAACCTCTCCACAGCCTCTTCTCTCTTACTAGCTGGTCTTACTTGCTGGTCTTTTGACAAGGTTTCCCGCGTCAATTTCTCAAAGTTTCCTGTGAACATATAAGTATTGTTTTCTTTATGTCAAATTATTTTTATATTAGGTAACGTTAGGTTAAAACAAGAGCAACACATGTCTAACCACAGGCAAACAACTTATAAAATAACAGGAAACACTCTGTTCTCTCTAATTATTATTAACTGATGATAAGAGACAGACGTTTCTCTGCCCAGTTCAGAAGTCAACATTGTCTGGTTTTCTTCGGCTAGTTCTTTGCCTGTCGAATCTTGGAAGATTTTTTAATATGGATATTTGCGGTTACATTTTTCATAGTTTACCGTAGCCTAACCTAACTTAAACTGACCTAACCTAACCTAATCTAACCTAACCTAAACTAACCTAACCTAGCCTAGCCTAACCTAGCCTAGCCTAACCTAACCTAACCTAACGTATCCTAACTTTAACTTAACCTAACTAAACCTAACCTAACTAAACCTAACCTAACTAAACCTAACCTAACTAAACCTAACCTAACTTAACCTAACCTTACCTAACCTAGCCTAACCACACCTACCACAACCCAACTCTACATACAGTAAGTTTTAAATAAAAAATGACGATGTGTAATGAAAATGAATTTCCCTGCTACACCTGACGACCATGTAGCCATTACTAAGACATACTTTCCCTAACACACTTCATGCCTATGAAGCCATTACTGCGAACATTGTTTCAGTATGATCATTCCACAGTTCGAGGAACTAAACACTTGGAAATATATTTATCATTCAAGATCTATAAATAGTGACACGTGATCACCCGTTTTAACGAAATATATCATGTAAATACCTCGTAATGTTTACGATCTTGTATTTATAGTGTGGAGCTCCCAGGTGTGTTTCAGCATTGCTGCTCTGTTATTACTTGACAACATAACTCACATAATACAAGTTACCTCGAGTATGTTGTAATTGTGTGTTGATGGTGGTAGTGTTGAATAATGAGCTTTGAGTCTCTCTATTGTTGTTTGTCAGAGTAAGCCTGAGAAACTCATCAGTCTTTTGCAGGTATGCAATCTTACCCTACTGGTATATTCAGTGAGGTACCAAATAGTACACAGTGAGGGGTAGGCTAGCACAAACGGCATAAAGTAAGGTGAAGTCTAGCACAGAAGAAAGTAATCTTTATTTGAACGTAAATATATGCACTAAATTGGCAAGAACATAAATCAATGAAATGTTCTGACCGTAATAGTATACAATTTGTTTAATAACTTGAACGTGTTTGCTGTATGTGACAGATTAGAGAAGTCGTTCCCAACCTTTTCCAATAGGACCTCTATTAACCTCAAAATTTTTCTCTGGCTTCCACACAGGTTTCACGGGGGTAGACTATGATGAATAACAGGAAATCAACCACTGTCCGTAGAGCAATACTTACTAAGCTAAGCAGCTTTGCGGACCCTGGGGGTCGGTGGTCCAAAGGTTGAGAACCAATACATTAGAGATTAGACAGTAAGAGGAAAAAGTATGAACATATTCCTTTAAAATTTACTGAATGTGGAAATTAGTTTGTTTGATTTCTTGCCTCTACTCACAGAGAAGTAAGTACCTTTGCCTCCGTGATGTGGTGGTGGTGATGCTCTGGTGGGAGATGCGATGTTACGATGGTTTGTGATGTTACAGTGTTGGATATTTGCTAGATGCTGCTGTGTTAGCGGGTGTGATGGTGCTGTGCTGCAGTGTTGTGCTGTGATGGCTTGTCTTAATTAAACTACAGTGGAAGAGAGTTGAAGTCTTTTCCCAGTTGAACGAGATTTTCCGTCCCCTTACATAATAAAATGATGTCTTCTCTCCTGGATTGCTGCTTAGATGTGTCCCAGTTCAGGAAAACCGGTTTCTTTCCCTGCCTGCCTTGAATGGAACTAGAGCAGAGTCTTTGGTAGGCAGTGGATGAGGACTCATAAACGCATGGTTCCCGTGATAACCCTGGCAAACTTCGGTTCTTGTTTCGAGGATCCAGTTTTCTTTATGTCGAAGGCATCATCAAACGCGACAACCACCAGTAGCTACATTGCACAGATTGAGGCAAGAATTAATTAACATGATTTGTCATCACAAACGTGACTTATGGAAATTGCTAGTTCTCCAAGTTAATCAGTATAAACGTGAACCAGCAAAATTTTGGAGTAAGATCCGACAACTGTTAGGGTCAAAGCACAAGGCTCCTAACTACCTAATTCATACCTTCACTGATGAGGATGATGAAGGTGTTGAGATTAAACTTGATGATCCACAGGACCAAGCTAATTTGATGGGTGATGTATGGGAGAAAATTCTCTCCCACAATAACAGTCGTCGATTTAACAATAATTACTATCAGTTGGTAAATGAATTGTGAGATGAGAACTTAGATGATCTACAACCACTACCTTCTATCGATACATCAACTCTTGAAGACGCCCACCCGCTTACTAGACCTATTGCATTACTCGAGATGAGTCAGGTTATTGGAAGAATTAGAAATAGAGGCCCTGGTCTCTCTGGAATAACAATGAAACAAATAAAGTTCCTACCCAGAAATTGTAAACAGTCTTTGGTTAATATCTTTAATGCCATCTTGGCCTCGGGACATTTTCCAGTGGTTTTTAAGACTGCTAGGATGATCTTTCTTGCTAAGCCCAATAAAGACATCCACCAACCAGGGAACTATCGATCTATATCTTTACTTGAAGTCACTGGAAAAGTTCTTGAGAAGATCATTTCCAACAGACTGAACTACTATATGGAGTTTAATCACCTTTTTACTGAAAAACAATTTGGCTTTAGAATACACAGAGGTACCAATCATGCAATAAATATTATTTTCGATAATATAGCAAGTCTAAAAAATCAGGGCAATCTTGCCCTAATTGCCATCAGAGATGTTCATAAAGCTTTTGATAGCTTATGGCATGATGGTCTTATATACAAACTCATTAATCTACCAGACCATAACTGGACTTTTCTCAGAATAATATATAATTTCTTAACACAAAGAAAAATCATTCCCACCTTTCATGGCAGGTCGACAGAGCCTTTTATACCAACAGCTGGTGTCCCACAAGGTTCTTGTCTTAGTCCAACCCTCTTCAACAATTATGTGAATGACCTTCCTCAACCAGAGTTTAATGATACCATTATAACGCAGTTTGCAGATGATGTTATCCATGTCGTCTCATCAACTCCGGTAACAGGAAAATACAAGTATGAGAGAGTCATAGAAAAAATGAATATTGAACTAAGTCGAACATCTAATTGGGAAAAGAAATGGAGAATTAAGACTAATCCTGACAAAGTCCTTGTTAGCACGATAGGATGTTTTGCATCAACCATCGAAGATAAAGGGGGTATCTCCATCAGAGGTACACCTGTAGCCATTAGAAACCCTAACAAGATCTTGGGATATGAAATAGACAGGCTGCTCCACTCAACATCTCATGTAACTAAAAAGATCAACATAGCCAAAGCTGGTCTTAGCAGTCTCTTTCGATTCAATCAAGCCCCTCAACATGTCAAAAAACATCTGTATAAAATGATAATAAGACCTATACTCGAATACCCATGTGTCCCAATGACATTAACAACAAAGACCAATATGCTACGGTTACAACGGGTCCAGAATAGAGCTCTCCGCTTCATTACGGGCGCCAGGAGGAGAGACAGAGTTAAAATGGCAGATTTACACGTACAACAAGATATTACTACCTTAAATGTACGCCTTGACACCCTGAAAAAGAAACAACTCTTTACAATGCAAGAACTATACATGCCAGATAGAGAACATCCTATACAAGTTGTAAATACCACAGATTATATCATCAATACTCCTCACAGGACTCAAAGAATGACCCTCCCACAGAGGGTCCGTCGTTTTATCCATAAAGATGACTACCATCTAACCATGATATTGAGCAACCTCCCTGATGAAGAAGATTGGGTAACACCAGAACCCTTCTATGTTTAACTGAGAAAATCATCGCCCCCAATTAGGGAGACATCTTATATAACAATTTACTGCAAAAATTATGCTATATTTACTATGGCGGGACACCACCTGTAAGAAGCCAATGTCAAGTAATTCTTTATAAACTGGCCAGGAAATTATTGCCTTCATTGTCGCTTCAATATCCGTTGTGCAATCGCAAAAAAAGGCAATTGCAACTTGTATATTTACTACCAATTCAGAGTCATGTACTTATATATCTTTTATATCTATGTGACTCTGATGGGTTAGTATTATACCCCTTTAAGAATATCTTATTATCTCACATACACTTTTTAAATTACACCAAAGTGGTTGGGCCACTTAACTTTTATATCCTACCTCTCTCCCCCCTCCCACCCTTTTCCAATATTTCTATCCTTACCCATCCTTCTTTCTTTACTGACGACTCGGAGAGCGAGAGTGAGGTGTGCTTGACAGTGATCTCTTATTAGGTTTTGTACTGTCGCATGTTACAAATATAATCTTGTGTTTACTATAAAGCTCGGTTATCTTCGCTGTTCACATCCTTACAACCGGATTTGGTGGTTCCCATTTCACGGCTCATTCCACTTGAACTCCCAGTGCACTTTACTCCTGCCCAGAATGCATCTGTCCTCTTTGTGATCCATAGGATATAAGAGTGGTTTTTCTGAATCCATGCCCTGGGCATTGACGTTAGTTTAGTTTCCGGGATATACCAGGTTTTAGGATAATGAATGGACCAATGAAGTGACACTTCTCTGCCAGGCAATAAAGTAAACACCTGTATGTGTATGTATAATGTTCGCCAAGACCGGAGTCCTGGCACGGTTCTTAATCTTGCGATGACCCGTCTCTGGCTCCCGAAGGAGAAAGGAGTAAACACCTGACCCAGTGTTTTTGTATCCAGCGGCGGCTCGACTAGGCTTAGTGATGAGCTTTAAATTATACAGGGTTTGATGGTGTTGGGTGTTTTGTTCTTCGGTGCCTATAGTGACCTCGAGCAAATTTTTCTTCGTATATGTATATTTTTGTGTGAATATATTTGTTAGAATGAATGGTGCTTTACCGACGGTTAGTTTTATCTTTGAGTTGCTTTGTATGAGTGTATATACCGTTCTCTTGACAAGTATGCTGAATGACCTCATAGATTAAAGTGCTTTGCAAAAATAAAATCCTCGTTCCTTTCCCCACACTGTCACCCCTCTTTTACTTACGGCCATTGATCATCTTACAGGAAATTGGTGCCCGGGTTAACGGACTGTTGTCGGCTGTACTCGTGAAAAAAAATGCAAGTCAAATGTGCAAGAACCTCCAGCCCTGTTGGAAGGTTTTGTATGCTGGTTAAAATGCACCTCAGTATGTGTGTACGATGCGGGTCATAGAAGGAACTCATTCACTCCTCTCTAGTCCCAGATTCCAGCTTGTCTTAACCCAAACACAATTGCAAAAATGTTTTCTTGTGCACGAGCACACACACACACACAGCTATGAGGTATGACAAAGCTCAGGAAGCAGAGAGAGAGAGGATCCAGTAGCGATCAGTGAAGAGGCGGGGCCAGGAGCTGAGTCTCGACCCCTGCAACCACAATTAGGTGAGTACAATTAGGTGAGTACACACACACACACACACACACACACACACACACACACAGCGCTCTGTGTACCACTAACAACAATTATCGACACATCTATCGAAACCGGGCAGCTCCTTGAGGTATGGAAGACAGCAAATGTAGCCGCAAATTTTAGGAAAGGAGGCAGACACGCAGCACTAAACTACAAACCAGTATTACTGACGTGCATACTATGCAAAGTATTCCGAACACAGGTAAGAATGGCCTGTGGCCTGGTCGTAATAGGTTTGGAGCAAAACAAACTCAGTAGTAATATTTAAATTGTATTTCCTTCACCAGATACATATACAATTATATACACTTATGTACACTATGTACAGGAGTTGAATATAAGTGTACCACACGGTGACAAAGAATGACAAAGACAAGCCAGAGAGAGAGCACCGTACTCAACTAGCTAGAGACAAGTGTGGTAAATGCTGACCGCGTGTGAACTACGTCGCCTCAGCATTTGGCAGGCTCGCCTGTGATGGGACAATGAACCAAGGTACTGATTTAACGATGGGCACCCTAAAAAATCGTTAAACTCTTAGCACCCATTTCGCTGGTTGGGAGGCAGCCTATATGAGAGTCTCTACATACGCCGAATAAATGTAACACACTCTTTGCATGCCACACAAAATCATGGAGAAGATTATCAAGAGAAGAATGGTGAAGTACCTAGAAAGGAATGAGTTTATCAACGACAACCAGCATGGATTCAGGGACGGAAAATACTGTGTCACACACCTACTGGATTTCTATGACAGGGTGACAGCAGTAAGACAAGAGAGAGAGGGGGTGGGCAGATTGCATTTTCTTGGACTGTGAGAAAGCGTTTGACACAAGAAATTACTGCAAAAGCTGAAGTACCAGACAGGTATAACAGGGAAGGCACTGCAATGGATCAGAAAATTCCTGACCGAAGACATCAGAGAGTCATGGTACGCGACGAGGTGTCAGAGTGGGCGTCTGTGACGAGTGGGGCTCCACAAGGGTCAGCCCTAGAACCGGTGCTGTTTCTAGTATATGTGAATGAACAGACCCAGAAGTGTCCCTGCTTGCAGACGATGTGATGTTAATGAGGAGAATACAGTCAGATGAGGACCAGGCAGGACTACAAAGCGATCTGGACAGGATACTGGCCTGGTTCAGAAACTGGCTCCTGGAGTTCAACTCCCAGCAAGTACAAAGTCATGAAGATTGGGAAGTGCAAAGAAGACCGCAGACAGAGTGCAGTCTAGGGGGCCAAAGACTACACACCTCACTCAAGGAAAAGGATCTTGGTGTGAGTATAATACCGAGCACATCTCCTGAGGCGCACATCGACCAAATAACTGCTGCGGCATATGGGCGCCTAGCAAACCTCAGAATAGCATTCCGACATCTCAGTAAGGAATCGTTCAAGACCCTGCACACTGCGTACGTCAGGCCCATACTGGAGTATGCAGCACCAGTTTGGAATCCACACCTGTTCAAGAAATTAGAGAAAGTGTAAAGTTTTCAACAAGACTAGTCCCGAAGTTAAGGGGCATACCCTACAAGGAGAGGTTAAAGGAAATTGACTTGACGACACTAGAGGACAGGAGGGATAGTGACTACATAATAACGACATATAAAATTCTGAGAGTAATCGACAAGGTGGACAGAGACACGATGTTCCAGAGATGGGACACAGCAACAAGGGGTCACAATTGGAAGTTGAAGATTCAGATGAGTCACAGGATGTTAGGACGTATTTTTTTAGTCAGAGCTGTCAGGAAGTGGAACAGTCTTGAAAGAGATGTAATGGAGGTAGGAACCACACATAGCTTTAAGAAAAGGTATGATAAGGCTCATGGAGCAGGGAACGAATGGAGTAGTAACGACCAGTGAAGAGGCGGGGCTAAGAGCTGTGACTCGACTCCCACAATTAGGTGAATACATACACACACACACACACACACACACACACACACACACACACACACACACACACTGTAGACTGCAATGGTTCCAATATTTAACACTTTGAGGCTGTGTGGGCATGCCAAACATTAGTATAGTAAATCGAGATATTTAGTCTATCCATCGCATAGATAAGAGTAAAACTCTTAAAAAACACAGTATTGAGAAACTCTCTAACCTATCATGTCAAGAAGCCCAGGGAATGAGAGACGGACTGATCGACCAGCAGCTTACAAAGCGATCTTCTCCCTGAATGAATCGGGCACTTACAACAAAGTATCGCTGCGTTAGGTTACCTAACATGAACCTGGAAGAGTAAATATTTAGTCACAAATCAACAAATTGGAGAAACAGACCGTGATACGTCTGACAATGAGGTGACCGAAGCGAAACGGGAATCGTTTGAATTTCAACGTTTACTTCCCTTGCCGAAAGTTTTGAGAGAGGTTAGCAAATATGAAGATGGCTGGTATAATATCGGAATACGTAGATCATCCGTCAGTGTTAACACCTTGTGTGTGTGTTACCATCCTCCCCTCCCCCCCCCCCTCTCTCTCTCTCTCTCTCTCTCTCTCTCTTACACACACACACACACACTTTCTCCTTTTACACAATGTTCTTACAACGGGAAGCTAAGGCACACTGTCTTATTTCACAAGCTAACTGCAGTTACCTACCCCAGCTCATTTAAAAGCCTTCACTAGTACTTTGCATCAAGTGGTTGTAATACACAACTAACCCGTAAATACGAAAGAGGAGTCTACGATGACGTTTCGGTCCCACTTAGACCATTTACAAAGTCAAACTGTAACTTTGTAAATGGTCCAAGTCGGATCGAAACGTCGTCGTAAGCTCCTCTCTCCTAAGTGCGGATTATTTGTGTATTGTTGCAGTCACGGTATTGTGCCTTTTTGTTATTTAAGTCGTTGTAAGAATACGTAGCCTTGATATAGTCTTCATGTTACACAGGAAAAATTAACATAAGTTCTTCTTGTACAGAACAGATAAGTTCCACTTACGAAACTAAGAGACAATTTTTAATGTAAAAGAGGAATTGTTGATAATGCTATACCGAAGTTAGGTAGTTTGACTCTTGAAGAAAAAAGAGGCACAATACCGTGACTGGAAAGGTATATAGACAGACTGGTTATAAATGACCATAATTTTTAAAGGGGTGGACCGGTAAGCCAGCGGAAGGCCTCGGTCAGATGACCAAAAGCTCCAAAGGCGGGTCATCATCTGACTAAGACCCGCGTCAGGAAACATTTGTCCTGTTTCCTGACGAACCTTACCTAACCTAACCTTACCTAACCGTGACTGGAACAAGACACAAATCACCCGCACATACGCGGGAACATATGACTACGTTTCGATCCGACTTGACTAGTCGGACCAAAACGTCGTCATAAATTTATTTCTCCTGTTTGCTGGTTATATGTGTAACTTGCCCTCTTCCTCACAAGCGAAACTGATTTGTAAACACAACTATAGACAACATATTTTTTTTTTTTGGGGGGGGGGACAAATTATTTTGATAGGCTAAGAGGTGTTATATTACCTCAGCTCCAGGATGCGACCCACAACAGTCGACTAACATTTATTGCTCAGTGGATAGGGGCAGCAGTGTAAGGAAACAAGTCTAATGCTTCCTCCCATGCCGGGGATCGAACCAAGGACACTCAGTATATTCACATTCATGAAACAATCCAATATGGAACTGGATGAAGCGGTAACCAGTTAGAGACCAACTATATCGATTCTAAACTTGAACCAATCTAGAAAGGAATACTAGCAGATGAAGTGATATTCTTGAAAAATATATAACCAGAGATTGGGTACTGTTTGCTGTCCGTTTTATGGAATTAAATCTGTCTCCTCATTGCTCACAAAGTGGCGTAAGTTACAGTAAGACCATTCACATAGCTCCAGTGCTGAAAGCTCTGCTGAGAACCAACGAAACTGGATCCAGGTGAGAAATGAGTTTTCTTGCAAGATTTATTGTTCTGTCCAAAAGTTACAGATATGTGGGACAGGTTTTCCAAGAAAGTGGAGCTCTGGTGGCCTGGTGGTTAACGCTCTCGCTTCACACGGTGAGGGCCTGGGTTCGATTCCTAGCCAGAGTAGAAACATTGGACGTAAACATTGGACGTGTTTCTTTCCACCTGTTGTCTATGTTCCCCATCAGTAAAATGGGTACTTGGGTGTTAGTCGACTGGTGTGGGTCGCATCCTGGGACACTGACCTAAGGAGGCCTGGTCACAGACCGGGCCGCGGGGGCGTTGACCCCCGGAACTCTCTCCAGGTAAACTCTCTCTCCAGGTACTCTGCTCAATTGTACCCTGCACAGAATTTTTCAGTCTTATGTCAACACGTACGTGGTGCACTTCAGTGCTATTAGCCTCTTGGCTGTCTTAAGATTTTCCACGTGACTCTTCATAGACAATCTGGAAAAAAAAAAATTCGTTTCTTGGATATCCGCTTCATCTCCTGTCCCTCCCCCCTTTTCTCTCTCTCTCTCTCTCTCTCTCTCTCTCTCTCCGGTAGAATTGTTTTCGATTCATTTATATAATCATGAACTTAAACAAGAGAAACGCTATAACTGAAAACTGTGCTGTTGTAACGATACCCTCTAATTCGATATGCATGATTTGAGAGGTAGTAATACTGACACCATGTTCTCAGCCTTGCTAATACTAACACTGTGATCTGAATGATAGTGAAACTGTCACTGATTTAAATGGTAGTGATACTGACACAAATATCTGAGTGAAAGTAATACTGACATCGCTCTGAACAGTGGCGATACTCTTAACTTAAAATTAATTTGAACATAATGATTGATAAAACATGGTATTGTTACCACTGTCATCTGTGTAAGATTATCTAAGGCTGAGGTGACGCAGGATACTATCATTCGTCATGTTATAAGTATTCAGAACATTTTCCAAGAGCAAGACAGTTATACTCAGAGAAAGAGAGAGAGAGGGAGAAGACAGCTTATCAGAATCAGCTATCAACCAAGACCTGAAACTCGCTCTGGCCGACACCCAGGAGATGATAAAAGCGTCGAGTAGGGACCCAGACGTTCATGAGGCTGTATCATTCATCGCAGTGATGCATATCTTCCTCTGGATCAGCATGTCAAGATGGCACCCACACACTCCTGCCACAGCTTGTCATATTTGTAGCTGGTGGTGTTTAGTTTGTTCAGGGGGGTTATTACCTGGACCTCAGCAGTGAGAGTCGCTACTCTCACCGCTGGGCAACGGCGACCAGTATGTTCAGAGAACTGGGAATATTCCTTCATCTACGGGTTTGGATTACACGATTACCCACTCCGTGGAAATTTCGTTCATTAAACTTACTGGTGCTGATTCACCACGTTAAAAATTGCATCATGTTACATTTTATTTTCTCCACATTGTTTCGAAAACGAAGGCACACATTTACTTTTATTACCCAGAAGCAGCAAAGAACTTAATCAATGTTCCTTTGATTTGAAAAAAAAGAAAATAACAAAAAGATAGTGCTCCCAGACTGGTTGAAACAACACAGCTATTACGACCGACAGCAACACTATCATACGATTGGTTGAAGAATTTTTTCATTACTTTCCACATGCGTTTTAATGTCTTCACTCTTGTCCGACTTGTAAATGCTGTCATATTTATAATTTAATTTCTTCATCTGATTGACGGTCCTGCTGCTGAAGTGACAGGACCTGTCACTTCAACTTCATATTGTTTCAGACAACGGAACAATGCTCTTCTCCAGACTGAGGGACTGACCACCTCAAAACTTTAAGGGTGATGGACTGATTACATCGTCTTCAAGTATCTTCTGCTTCTATCAACTTTTCTGTACTCGACTGAAGAAGCCTACTGTGTAGGCGAAACGTTTCGAAATAAAGATACCTAACTGTTGCATATGTGTCTTACCTAACAGTGTTGTCTCTCTATGCATGGACACAGAGGTTACTTTAGTTCATGTTGAAGGGAGTTAGAGATGCCTTATGCTCAATAATAACTTAACCTGCATGGAGACAGAAACTCAGGATATTAATTGATCTGTATATTTCGTACCCCCTTCTGGGGGCTCTATATTTGCAACTAACCAATACATTTGTTAGGAAGCTTTAGATGACGTTCTGGTTCATCCTCTCCATTTTGTGAGTAAATTATGAAGTGTTCCAGCCTCAACAATTGTATTATTTTTCAAGTCGAAGGTGTTATGTGGGGAATTTATAGACTTAATGATCTTCCTTTAGTTAATAGGCTACGAGCTCCCAAGGCAGTTCAGATTATTGACTCCCGGCAGCTTATAATTCGGTATTCAACTTATAAGACTTCTCTGAACCGCCTGAAAAACCTACTCTTTATTTATAGGAATGTTAGGAATGGCTCACGCCAGCCAATTAAAAGGGAAGTTCCAGGCCTCGGCGAAATCTCGGGGAGACTAAGAACAAATAATGTTGCAATTAAGGCAGCCTCTTGTATGCTACACATACGTAAACAAGATCTTTTTTTATACCATACAAGGACGGTTGATCAGTCGTCAATGAATTGTCTGACCTAACCACACCATACAATTTTAACCACATCATAGAAGCCTAACCACACCATAGAAGCTTAACCACACCATACAAGCTTAACCACACCATACAATTTTAACCCCACCATACAAGCCTAACCACACCATACAAGCCTAACCCCACCATACAAGCCTTAACACATCATATAAGTCTAACCACACCAAGCCTTACCACACCAAACAAGTCTAATCACACAATACAAGCCTTACCACACCATACAAGTCTAACCACACAATACAAGCTTAACCACACTATACAAGCCTAACTGCACCTTACAAACATAAAAATCACAGAACCGATCTACGGGGGTCAGCGCCCCCGTAGCTCGGTTCCAGACTAGGCCTCCTTATTAAATGCGCAATACTAAACTTACCACACCTTACGACATTAATCACATCATACAAGCGTAAACACGCTATTAATTTATCCTCACCACACTAACCAAATTCTAGTAGACTACACAGTAATAACTTAGCAACACTGTAAAATTAACTACTCATTGACTTAACAACTTTCTAGAATATGAATCAGATACATGTGCAACATTTAAGTATTTTCAGCTAATCTAACCATTCCCTAGTAGAGTTACCACTCTACTTAATAACCGAACACCATAAAATTAACATCACACTAACTTAAAGGGCACGTCAGATCCCATGCTTTCTAATAACATGTTATTTTTTCCCTGTTATCTACCTCGTCCATAATTACTATCCCATTTGCTTTGTCTGCTTTCGTAAGGTGAAATCTAGGATCTCTCCTTAATTCATGGTATAACTTAACAAATCTTTGAGGACAATTGTGTTGCAAAAAAACTGAGCTTTGCTCAGACCTGGGAAAAGGTTTGTCTCGGTGAGATATTAACGTAAATGGCTGACGAGAAAGACAGTTTGGTTGCTGTGGTGACCCAGATCAACAGGTATGGAATCCTGTCTGTGTTGGTAAACGCAGATTTTTAGTTGTGCACACATGTCTGGATAAGTGATAACTTAAATTAGCAGATGTGCAAGCCATTTTTTGTGTTGAGGTAACGCATATCAGCAGGTATGGAGAAATCTAAATGTTGAGGTAACGCAAATCAGGTGCGGAAATCTCTCTGGTTGTGACGGTAACGGGAAATCAGTAGGTGTAGAGAGTTACATGTGGTAGTTTCGCACATAATCAGGTGTGTGTGCTTGGGGAGAAAGGTGAGTGGGGACAGACTTGGTAATCAGAGAGAGAGAACACCCTCAAGAGAAGGTTCTTTGATAGTGAATAACTCTATGCAGTGTCTGGTACCCGAAAATAAATGTTATCATCAGGGCAGGAGCGTGAGGTAGTCAGGTGCGTGAGGTAGTCAGGTGCGTGAAGTAGTCAGGTGCGTGAAGTAGTCAGGTGCAAGAGGTAATGAGGTGTGTGACGAAGTCAGAAGTGACTATCCGTAATAACATGTGTGTGGACTGATAAGGTGTCCTGGTAGATGTATGAGGCAGTATGGTGTGTTTCGTGGCAGGTGTATGACGTTGTCAGACGTGAATCCTGGGCTGAAGTGGATGGTTGTTGGTTGTCGGCAAAAGTGGATGATTGAGGTTCTGGTACTAAAGTCGATGGTTGTATTGGAGTGTGCTTAAATTCTGTAATGGATCTCTAGACTCTTTTACCCTGCAGTACATTATACAACTGACGGTAAGGCATCATCAGCTGGTTTAGACCCCGTTTCCAGGCACTGCTTCTAGATTTGTTAAGGTCCTCTTCAGTGAAAAAGTCTGCTAGTTTAGCAGCTACATGGAACTGCTCACGTAACTGCTGCAATATTAACTGTTTTTCTTCAGGTTCTTCTTCATCTTCTGTTATGTGGCTCCCTTGTATCTGTGCATCAAGCTCTGCCAACATTTCCTCTGGACTCCTGTCTTCATCATCATCTTCTAAGAGCTCATTCACATCTTCAAAACCATCATCTGGTACTCTCCTTGCTAGCTGAACAATTTCCTGAACCTGACTCTCAAGTAAGGGATAACCAATGAAAGAAATAACTACAGAAGGCCATAACTTTCCCAAGCCTGCATTTAATGTTGTTTGGGGCACTTCACTCCATACACTTCTAGCATAGCTGATGGCATCTGCAATGTTAAATTTATTCCAGAAACTTGGTACTGCCAGGTTGGAGTCAGAGTCCATTGATGTAACTAGTGTAGTTACACTTGAATGACTTAATAACTCCCCGATCCAGTGGTTGTATTAAAGATGTATTTGGAGGGAAAAATGCAACTTCTACATGTGGGATCACATCCAGCAAAGCTTGTGGATGAGTACGGGAATTATCAAGAATGGAGAGAGCCTTGAACACAAAGGTTCTTGCTGTGAAGGTAAAACTTGGCTTTAATCAGTCAATAAATATTTCCTCTGTCATTCTCTGTCGATCCATTCAAGCAACAAGTTTTCACTTTTATTTATTTGTTCTGATCTACGTGTCATTCTTTTCATGAGATGACATCCTGGGTTATTCATTACACAAGCTGGTATATTCATATCATTCTTTTTAATTGTACGAACTGACGCTTCATTAAGGCCATAGACCCTCACTATATCCACCACACGTCAGCCACTCTTAAGCTTGTCTGATATTTCGATTTTCTTCGTAACTCCTAAACTTCAACCCTTAAACCTTTTCTTGCCACTTTCAGCAATACTTGTATGCCTACTGGGCGCCATGATTGCTTGGCAGATACAAGATATGGCAATTTAAAAATGTAAACTAAATCCACAAACATAATAATAAACACAGCTAGCTCCTAGCTGTGCTGGGTAAGTATCCCGCCGGCGACGCTCCATATTTTGTCCCTCCCGCAGACAGAACCGTGTCAACTTAATTTTAAGAAGTGTTTTTTAAAACCGCCGCAATTTTTCGTTAGTGCAATAACCTAAACGTGCCAAATAAAACCGTGTAATATACCGGTTCACATAGACCAAGTGTTTACAGTGAAACATATACTATATGAGCACTGCATGTACAAAGGTAAGGAACTCTTTGCAGCATTTATGTGTTTAGAAAAAGTATGTGGCTGAGTGGGAAGATGAGCAGTGTGGCAGTGATTCTAATGTATGGTAATTTATAAAACAAGAAGAGGTTTTTTTTATATAAATGTAGACTTTAGACAGGATGTGTTATGTTATAATTATTTAACATATTCATAGACGGGGCTGTAAAAGAAGTGAATGTTAGGGTGCTGGGTAGAGGAGTGGCTTTAAAGGATAATCCTGATACAATGTGGGAATTGTGACACTTGCTCTTTGTCGATGATACAGTTCTTTTGGGAGACACTAAAGAGAATATGCTATGATTAGTGGACGAGTATGGGAGGGCGTAGAAAATTAAAAAAAAAACTGAAGTGAACATAGAAATGAACAAGGTGATGAGAATAGCAAAAGAGTGTATGCAATGAAAATTGAAGGTTAGATTGAAGGGACTGAGTAGGAAGGGAGTGAATATGTTTAGATATTATGGAACGAACGTATCAGCAGATGGGTCGATGAAAGACGAGTTAAACCACAGAATAGATGAAGGGGGAAAAAAGGGAAGGCTAAGTGGTGAGGCGTCTGTGAAGAAAAGGAAGTTAATCCGTATAGTCAAAAGGGGAATATTCCAGTGGATAGTGGCATTAACCTTTTTAGTAGGGTGTGAAACATGATCTTTAAACGTTGCAGTGAGGAGGAGGCTGGAGGTAGTAGAGATGTCATGTCTGAGAACAATATACAGAGTGAATATTATGCAAAAAGATAAAAGCGTAAGTATTAGATGAGTGAGAGTATAAGATAGGTATTCACAAGGCAGTGGAGGAGTTGTTGAGGTGCTAGAGTATTTAGGGATAATGCAACAATGGGGATGTATACGGTGACTATAGAGGTGCACAAATATGGGAACTAAAGAAGGACAGGTAGATGTAGTCCCAAGAAAGGTTGAAGAAAGAGTGTAATGGATGGGGGTCTAAGTTGTAAGGGTTTGAGCATTCAGCAGGCCTCTGAAAGTATGTTAGATTGTAGTGAGTGGGTGGCACATGGGTCTAAGATTTGACATACGACTGGAGTGAGAACAAGGTAATATTTATGAAGGGATTCTGAGAAACCGATGGCTGGACTCGAGTCCTGGAGAGGAAGGTAGAGGTAATGCCTATATTCTGAAGGAAAGGAGTGGATGTTCTAAGGCTATGTTCGCCATGCATGCACTCTCGTGGCATGAGGAATGCTTAATTTTCCTACGTCACTCTACCTTGGTGTGCAATGGCCAGTGTATAATAAAAAAAAAAGACCTTACAATGAAGAATACATTTCTGGACACTGAAAACTGAGTGTAAAATTATCCACGAAAACAATTGTCATTGTCTCCCATATAACACCTGTGTCTGGTACCTTCCCTGTTTCCCACACTACACCTGTATCTGGCACTTCTTTTTTTTCCCCATGCTACACCTGTGTCTGGTACCTTCCTTGTCTCCCACGCTAAACCTGTGCCTGGTACCTTCCTTGTTTAAAATGTTACACATGTGTCTGGCAGCTTCCTCGTTTCCTACACTACACCTGTGTCTGGCAGCTTCCTCGTGTCCCATATTACACCTGTTTCTGGCACCTTTCTTAGTTCCCACACTTCACCTGTGTCTTGCACAGGTGTAGCGTTGTTCCCACACTATACCTGTGCCTTGCACCTTCCTTGTCTCCCACGCCTCGCCCTGCTTCAACTCGCCTGACAACAATATATAAGCCACTTCTCTCAACATATGCTATACTTTTCTCAAGATTGATGGACTAAACCCATCGACTCCAGTATGAGGAACTAATTACCTCAAATTCCTCCTCATCTTCCTCCGACCTTTTCTGTAATGGACTGAAGACGAAAGTAGCTGGCGAAAAGATTCGTCAGTAAAGATTACATAAGAACATAAGAAAGGAGGAACAGTGCAGTAGGCCTATTGACCCATACTTGGCATGTTAAATCCAATGCCCCTTAGAAAAATATTAGCCCAACCCATTATCAATGTTACCCAAGGAATAAGCTTTGATAAACTTATTAACTCAAATGCATATCCCGGTTAAATCCAATCCCTCTCATTCATGTATTTATCCAACCTAAATTTGAAGCTACCCAAGGTTTTAGCTTCAATAACCCTACTAAGCAGACTGTTCCACTCATCGACTACACTATTTCCTAACCAAATATCGCACAAGTGTTTCATTCTTCACCTGTTATTTGGCCCTTTCCTTTCTTGATTCCTACCACATCTGCGTCGTGTTTCTTCCATGGTTCCCAAATCACACCTACGCCTCATTCCTTCCTTGGCTCCACACTACACCTCTGTCTTATTCGTGTCTTGGTTCCTTAGTAACAAGTGTCTTGTTCCTTCCTTGGTTCTCACACTATTTCTGTCTTGTTCCGTCCTTGGTTCTCACACTACTCTTGTGTCTTGTTCCTTCCTTGGTTCTCACACTACTGTGTCTTGTTCATTCCTTGGTTCTCACACTACTGTGTCTTGCTCCTTCCTTGGTTCTCGCACTACTCCTGTGTCTTGTTCCTTCCTTGGTTCTCGCACTACTCCTGTGTCTTGTTCCTTCCTTGGTTCTCGCACTACTCCTGTGTCTTGTTCCTTCATTGGTTTACACACTCCTCCACCGTGTTGCTACTCCCTCTATTATCACCTCTCTCATTCTACCCCACAAACTTTTTTAACTGAGCTCATGCCGTTTTTACCCACGATTTACTATTATAGTTACGTTATTGTCTCATTAACAACACTTCCACGAGCTCCTTCCCAGAGTTACAACCAGTTAATTAACACTTTCCCTAAACACGATTCCTTTACTCTCTTAACATTTTCCCCCCCACTTACAACACCTCTCCCTTACACACTTCCCACACACACACACCTCTTATATTACTTCTCCACTTTTTCCACCTTTCTCATTATCTATTCTATGTATTGGATTGTAAATGTCACTGGTTAGCTAAACGTCTTGGTCAAAAAAAAATGATCTTATGTTACATTTGCGTCTTGTTTAACAACTGGAGACCAAGAGCATGGATACCAAACTTGGAGACCAGGCTTGGAGACCAAGCTTAGAGACCAAGCTTAGAGACCAAGCTATATTTAGCCCTCCCCAATCAAAATCTTGTCTACATAAGGTATCCAAACTGCTTATCAGTCTTCGTTGAAAAAAATATATTATGAACCTATATCATTCATAAATATAATAATATACAAAGGTGAAATATAGGAACAATATTATACCAGTCCTGTAATGCAATATTATCCAGGAACTCAATTAAATTTAGTAAAATTGCCAGTTTTTTTTTTTTTTGTATAAAGAGGAAAAAGGCACAACACCGTGACTGGAACACTACACAATATTCTTCCTATTAACTACTACTTCTAGTACTACTTCCACTACCAATATTACCTCTACGACTACTTCGCTTCCTTCTTTCTTCCTCTCTCTGTCCCTTCCCTGTCTCCCCTGTCCTATATACACTGGCTTCCTCAGCTTCGTGTGTTAGAGTGACTTGTAAATGGTGCCCCGTGGCCTGGTAGCTAAAGCTCTCGCTTCACAGAGCGAGGATCTGGGTTCGATTCCCAGCGAGGATACAAACATTAGGCGTGATTCTTTACACCGGTTGTATATGTTAACCCATCAGTAAAATGGGTACCTGGGAGTTAGTTGACTGGTGTGGGTCGCATCCTGGGACAAAACTGACCTAATTTGCCCTAAATGCTCAGCGTAACAAGCGGCTTTCTAAATAGTAGTAAGTCATTGATGTCAGCTATGGTCTGTATACCTTGTACATGTACTTGTAGTAAATAAAGATGACATTATTAGCATTATATTATTAAGCCGGTCGGAAATTTCATCATAAGCTTCTCTCTCCTATATGATGGAAATTTTTGTATTTTTTTCTATGCTTTCGCGGCTTATTACTTATTTTTCAGTAGGGTGTCAGGTGAAGACATTGTCCGTCTCAGTTCTCCACGTGGTGCTCAGTCCTAGGTACGTTCTCCACGTGGTGCTCAGTCCTAGGTACGTTCTCCACGTGGTGCTCAGTCCTAGGTACGTTCTCCACGTGGTGCTCAGTCCTAGCTACGTTCTCCACGTGGTGCTCAGTCCTAGCTACGTTCTCCACGTGGTGCTCAGTCCTAGGTACGTTCTCCACGTGGTGCTCAGTCCTAGCTACGTTCTCCACGTGGTGCTCAGTCCTAGGTACGTTCTCCACGTGGTGCTCAGTCCTAGGTACGTTTTCCACGTGGTGCTCAGTCCTAGGTACGTTCTCCACGTGGTGCTCAGTCCTAGCTACGTTCTCCACGTGGTGCTCAGTCCTAGGTACGTTCTCCACGTGGTGCTCAGTCCTAGCTACGTTCTCCACGTGGTGCTCAGTCCTAGCTACGTTCTCCACGTGGTGCTCAGTCCTAGCTACGTTCTCCACGTGGTGTTCAGTCCTAGCTACGTTCTCCACGTGGTGCTCAGTCCTAGCTACGTTCTCCACGTGGTGCTCAGTCCTAGGTACGTTCTCCACGTGGTGCTCAGTCCTAGGTACGTTCTCCACGTGGTGCTCAGTCCTAGCTACGTTCTCCACGTGGTGCTCAGTCCTAGCTACGTTCTCCACGTGGTGCTCAGTCCTAGCTACGTTCTCCACGTGGTGCTCAGTCCTAGGTACGTTCTCCACGTGGTGCTCAGTCCTAGGTACGTTCTCCACGTGGTGCTCAGTCCTAGCTACGTTCTCCACGTGGTGCTCAGTCCTAGCTACGTTCTCCACGTGGTGCTCAGTCCTAGCTACGTTCTCCACGTGGTGCTTAGTCCTAGCTACGTTCTCCACGTGGTGCTCAGTCCTAGCTACGTTCTCCACGTGGTGCTCAGTCCTAGCTACGTTCTCCACGTGGTGCTCAGTCCTAGCTACGTTCTCCACGTGGTGTTCAGTCCTAGCTACGTTCTCCACGTGGTGCTCAGTCCTAGCTACGTTCTCCACGTGGTGCTCAGTCCTAGCTACGTTCTCCACGTGGTGCTCAGTCCTAGCTACGTTCTCCACGTGGTGCTCAGTCCTAGCTACGTTCTCCACGTGGTGCTCAGTCCTAGCTACGTTCTCCACGTGGTGCTCAGTCCTAGCTACGTTCTCCACGTGGTGCTCAGTCCTAGCTATGTTCTCCACGTGGTGCTCAGTCCTAGCTACGTTCTCCACGTGGTGCTCAGTCCTAGCTACGGTCTCCACGTGGTGCTCAGTCCTAGCTACGTTCTCCACGTGGTGCTCAGTCCTAGGTACGTTCTCCACGTGGTGTTCAGTCCTAGCTACGTTCTCCACGTGGTGCTCAGTCCTAGGTACGTTCTTCACGTGGTGCTCAGTCCTAGCTACATTCTCCCGACGAGACGAAGCGTTGTCCATCGCATCGAATTCGTAAGACGCAGCCAGCATTCGGAGAGATCGGAATAATTACCAACACAGCCAAAACTCAAACACTGAGAAAGATACTCATCAAAAATACCCAGTGGCACTAGAAATACTTGAACGATTATTTCTGCATATTTTATATTTACAAAATAAATATTACTAAAGAATAAGACAGCAAACTATAGAAATAATATATGCAATTAACGATGCAACCTAAAAATCCTCCTTTTATGAGACGAAAAGATTTCTCAACTTCCTGCCCGGATTTATGAATAATAAAAATAAAGAACTAATTCCGAGTTAATAATGCATCTTGGAAAACGAGAGACCAAGTCTTCTAATGGGTTAGAAATCTTGTTGACAGCAGCCGTGAGATGAACTCTTGTTCAGGCAGCAGCCGAGACTGGTATAACACAAGCTATCACGATACTTCAGATGAATCACCTGCTGAACAACTGTTAGCACTGCGCAGGTGTACATCACTGATCTACCCTGTGAGAAGGCAACATTATAATTAAATTTCAGAATCGAATTCATTCTGAAAGGGAATGTGAGATTTTTCTAGTGTACGGATGCATGATAACGACTCACGAAATCGTAATAAAACGATTGTAAACAAACCAAGGAATGGGTTTTTACGACTCACTCGACATGGGCTCTAACCCCAGCCGTTCCCTAGATCATGAGAACGAGCTCGCTCAGTTCGCCACGAGCATTAAAGTTAGAGGGGGGGGGGGAAATCAGCAGAATGAATGTCGAGCTTAACGTCTGGAAGACAGCACTGTGGCTAGCACCATCAAAATCCCTGGGTGAGATTTAAAATATATTATAGGATTAGTTTTGCCCGAGATGCTAAACATTCTTTGGCTTTCAATTTATTTTATGTCCTGTGCGGTGATACTCAAATTTAGCTTACTATCTACGTTCGTATTTGACCAACATAAATATTCTCCACAAATGTAGCAATTTGTGTTACTCGAACTTCCAGCAAATTTGTCTTGCAATAATTCCACTGCTTTGAGAAGTTATAAGATATTTTAGTGCTGCCCGAAATGCGTTGCATTACCAGGCGCCTTCTATAAGGTATATCAGTGATATCACATGTTCTCTACCATCTGTAAAACATTGTTTATTGAAATAAAATTTATTTTTATTTCATAGAACTAAAATTTATTTTAATTTTATTTATTTACATTAGTGAACGCCCTTCCTAGAAGGGCATGAATCTTACAAGGATCAATTTACCTCCCTGGTACTAGGCCGCCTCCCATCAAATAGGTCATTAGTGGGCATAATAAATTCTCATTTTAAATCCGGTTGGGGAATACCGATTCAGTATATTTCTTAAATCTTACTTATAGCCCTAATTTTTAAAGGGGTGGACCGGTAAGCCAGCGGAAGGCCTCGATCAGATGACAAAAGCTCCGGCTGCGGATTATCATATGACTAAGACCCACGTCAGGAAACACTTGTCCTGTTTCCTGACAAACGTAACCTAATCTGACTTTCTTAACTCATGTTAATATCATCCTGTGTGTTAATTTATGCTATTACCTACCTCGTATATAACTCTTTATAACTATACTATTTTTTTGGTCTGTTATAAACTGCTGAGTGGGACGGGTGGATGAACTGCCAGGAGAGTCAGTTTATCGAGATAATGAAAAGCTTTAGTTATTAAAATAATATCTTACAATTGTAAATTACATTTATCGTTAAATATCCATTCAATTTGATACTTGTGAATCATAACTTGAGACCAATGATAATTGAAAAAAAAAAGGTTCTCTAAATTCCAGTTTTCGCCGCAGCACTCAAAGCTATTTCTTCAATGTCGCGTGAAAGCAAAAGCAGCAAGCTGCGGATTACCAACAATTTATTCAGTCGAACTGACAAGAGTGTTGGCCAGGCAGGGCGCGTCCACAGCCCACAATTTACCCTAATTCATCTTCAGTTATTGCAGAGGTTATGCTAGCCTAGTCGTCCACCTTGACGTCTTCATCATTGTCAGCCACTGATGTTAATCTCGGTAGCCATACTGAAGGTAACGGAGGCTTCATGAGAGCTAATATCACACATCTGCCAGCGTGGTGCTCCTCTTACTCACTGGCTGCTTTATGTAATGCTACAGATGCATTTAAGATAAAAATATTTAGGTTCTTTAACACTAGGCTTGGTACATCAAGGTTCATCACAAAGAACAGGAAATTAGACATTTCGTTTCACTAAAAACAGACATTATGCTTGTTAAATTCATTATAAATACTACATTTTCAGTGAAATAAAAGGGCGCTGCGTGAAAAATTCTCTTTTCTGAGCATTTCACTGCTGAAGAATAATATCCAGATTTATTGATATGAAGATGCTGCGTGTAAAAATGAATTAGAAGCAACGATTTGCTGGAACAATATCATTAAGTTTCGTTTATCCCAGAGATCTTGTCGGAAATATCAAAGAAAAACAGTGATGATCTACAAGCACTAGTCCATGTAGATGTGATCTGTTGTTAGATGGAAGGTGGGAGAGCCAACGTGAATACAAATAATGCATTAGGTTATTTCTTTCACAAAACACTTAGCTCGTCTAAGTATTAGCCAAATAGTATGTAGTATATGAAGAGTTACGATGAACTGACAATAAATGAATTCATAACAGAGAAAGTTCTAGCGTTAAAGCAAAGTTTTAGCGTTAAAGAAGGAGTTAAGCTTTGAAAAGAAGAAAGAAGTTTCGACATTAATGAAGAATGTTAATGTTAAGTATATATGTTAGTGAATAAAGCATCTGCGTAACACCTGGATACCTTCATTCACGAAACGTTTCGCCCACCAGGGGTTTTATGAGTTTTCTATGATGATAAGGTACAGGGTTATGCTATGGATAAAAAAAAGAAGAGCTTACACACAATTAGCAAAGCTGAGTTGCCAGCAGTAAAATATATTTGAAAATATTTAGATTTCAGAACACAAAAAAATGTTGACTATATCATCTTAGACAACATAATTAATGCTCGCTACAGTTATCAGTCTCATAAAAAGTTGAATATAAGAAGTTGAAAATTCAGAAAACAGGGCAAAAAAAAACAATTGCAGATACAAAAAAAAAATATATTACTAAAATTAATAATACCATGATTTACTTTTTTTTTATGGGAACGAAGAATGAGGAATTACTTAAATATATTCTTTGTGGTCTGGTCTGAAGAAATATCAAGAATTCAAACACTAATGAAAAGTGACTTAGTACTAATAATAAACGTATGAAGCTTTTTGACATAATACAGTTAATGGAATCGACTTCTAGTGGACAGAGTCATATTAACTTATGTCCATAGAGGTGCCAGAATAATACAGATCCTCAAGAAGTAGCTTGTTAACCATTTAATTTTTTTTAAATTTAATTGAAACACACACACGCACACACACACACACACACACACACACACACACACACACACACACACACACACACACACACACACACACACACACACACACACACACACACACACAATACCTGACGGGAAGGCATCAGCGAGTCATGGTACGTGGCGAAGTGTCAGAGTGGGCGCCTGTGACGGACGGGGTTCCACAGGGGTCAGTCCTAGGACCGGTGCTGTTTCTTGTATATGTGAATGACGTGACGGAATGATTAGATCCAGAAGCGTCCTTGTTTGCAGACGATGTGACGTTAATGAGGAGAATTCAATCGGAGGAGGACCAGGCAGGACTACAATGGGATCTGGACAGGATGCAAGCCTGGCCCAGAAGCTGGCTCCTGGAGTTCAACCCCACCAAGTGCAAAGTCATGAAGATTTGGGAAGGGCAAAGAAGACCGCAGACAGAGTACAGTCCAGCGGGCCAAAGACTACAAACTTCGCTCAAGGAAAAGGCTCTTGAGGCGAGTATAATACCGAGCACATCTCCTGAGGCACACATCAACTAATTAACTAATGCAGCATATGGGCGCCTAGCAAACCTAAGAATAGTTTTCCAACATCTCAGTAAGGATTCGTTCAAGACCCTGTATACTGTGTACGTCAGGCCCATATTGGAGTACACAGCACCAGTTTGAAACCCACATTTCTTCAAGCACGTCAGGAAATTAGAGAAAGTGCAAAGGTTTGCACCAAGAATAATCCCGGAGCTAATGGGCATGTCCTACGAAGAGAGGTTAAGGGAAATCGAACTCACGACACTGGACGACAGGAGAGATAGTTGGGTATGATAACGACATATAAAATACTGAGAGGAATCGACGAGGTGCACTGAGACAGGATGTTCCAGAGATGAAGCAGGGAGAGAGTGACCTAGTAGCGACCAGTAAAGAAGCGGGGCCAGGAGCTATGATACGACCCCTGCAACCACAATTAGGTGAGTACACACACACACACACACACACACACACACTCGTGGAGGAGTCACGCGGTTTGAGCTCGTGTTTTGGTGGTAATTTCTGACTGTGCCATAAGGAATAGAGTGTGGGATATAGGCGTGTGCACGCATAAGAGTGCATATAATCGCTTAAGCCCCGAAAAAAAGGAAATATAAGTGATCACAGAAAAGAAAAAAAAAAGGAAATATTGGCTGAGTGTTTAGTAGGGGCCGTTGGAAGGGTGAACGGTTGTGTCAGGCCTAAATAGTGTTGCCATAATAACGCAGTGGGGTATTTTGAAGAATAAGTGCGACTCAAGACCAGGGAGATAAGAGATATGTATAGATGTGTCAGTAAATACAGTGAGTGAAAAAATTAGAAGAGCTAGAGACTATAGTGCATACAGGAAGTTAGTGGAAAAATTACCGAGAAGCATCAAACTTCTTCAACTTCTGGGACAGGACAGACCCGCAACGTTACTCCACTGCCAGCCGCAAGTAATATTCACCTAGTTTCAGTTGCATGGGGTCAATAGTACTTGTCTCTAGCTGGAATTGGGGGTCACTCTCCTCGAGCTATCAGAATTAGAATAAGCAGCATTTACTGGCATTTAATAGAATTTAGAGGTAGCGGCATATAGGCGAAGCCTAGTGTATTTATTTTTTAACATAATTTTAAACGCATAAGACTACAGTGGGAACCAAGAGATCGGGTACATATACAATACATATGTAGTACATACGTGGGAAATAAGGACTGTTTACATAAACATATGCACACACACTAGGTGAGGACAGCTCTGCTGTTAGGCACTTGAATAGCTGTAGCACACACACACACACACACACACACACACACACACACACACACACACACACACACACACACACACACACACACACACACACACATGCACACACACATGCACACACACACACACACACACATGCACACACACATGCACACACACACACACACATGCACACACACATGCACACACACACAAACACACACACACACACACATACATGCATACAGACACACACACACACACACACACACACATACAGACATACACACACATATACAGGATTTTACACCTTCCTGTGAAGTGACCCTATAACCCTTCCTTTCCCCCCATCTCTCTCCCTCTCCTCTCCTCTCTCTTCCTCTCACTCTTTCTCTCTTCCTCTCTCTCTCCCTCTCCCTCTCCCTCTCCCTCTCTCTCTTCCTCTTCTTTTATCTCTCTCTTCCCTTGTCACTCCCCCCTCTCTCTTACCTTTTCCCTCTCTCTCACTTTCTCCCCATTTTTCCCTTCTTTTCCCCTCCTCCTAGGCTCCCCTTCTCTCTCTCCCTATCTCTCACTCTCTCCCCCTTTTTCTTTTTCTCTTTCTCTCTCTCTTTCACTAAAAAAAAAATGGTTGGGACTCGCAGGAATCAGGGATCAGATGACAATGGTACTAGTAGGGAGGAATGGATGGAGGAACAGTGGAAAAGGATAGAGCAAGAATGGGAGAGAAAATTAGGAGAGCTTTCTGAAAAAATGGAAAAAGAGCTCTCTGTGAAATGGGAAAAGAGGTTGGAGAAGGAGACGAAGAATTGGGAGGCACAAGTCGAAACTGCAGTAGCCAGGGTAAAGGTCCTAGAATTTGAGGTAAACAGGCTGAAGCAAGTCTCAGGGGTAGTGACCAGAGAAGACACACCATATGAAGATGAGAGGCTGAACAGGAAGGAAGGAGATATGAATTATGCTAAGGTCATATCAGCCTGCAAAGAAGGGCCAGGGAGTGGAAGGGAAGAGCAGATGGGTGCAGATGGAGAGGGTGATAGGTCGAATGCTGAGGCACAACCATGCTACCAAGAGCCACTGGAAAAATCAAGGGAGAAAATGACCACATACAGACAGGAACCAGAGTCACAGAGGGAGAGGCAATGGGAGAAGGAAAGGGCAAAATCAGTGATTATCCATGGGCTTCGGGAGAGAGAGGAAAGGACACACACTGAAAGACGGCAGGAAGAAAGAAAGGAGATTGAGAAAATTATCACGGAAATAGGGGGAGAAGACATGGATGAGATTGTAAATTTTCAGAGAATAGGGGGGTACTTGAAGGGGAGAAACCGACCGATCAAGCTGATTCTCAGGACAGAAACAGTGCGGAACAGGATCCTCCAAGAGAAACCACGGTTGAAAAGCTCGGAAGAGTACAAGAAGGTGTTCCTAGACAGAGACAGAACACAAACAGAAAGACGGCAGCTGAGGGAGAGGACAAAAAAGCGAAAGGAGCTAGGAAAGGAGACAAGGATGGAACCAGCAGAGGTCAGTCAGAGCAGAACAGAGCAGCAAGGGCAAGCACACAACTATCGTCAGAACCCCACAACCTATCACACCATCCCAACACACAATACAATCTATACCCACAGCTTCCACGCAACCCCCAACCATAGAATCCCACAGTATGCTACCAGGTCTCCCACCCCCACAGGCCCCCCAAACCACAGTGTTGGGAAGGAAACTGAAGGTATGGTACACAAACGCTGATGGAATAACAAACAAGTGGGAGGAGTGGCACGAAAGAGTCAAAGAGGCATCACCAGACATCATAGCGATCACAGAAACCAAGCTTACAGGTATGAAAACAGATGCCATCTTTCCAGCGGGATACCAGATCTTGAGAAAAGACAGAAGGAACAGGGGGGGGTGGAGGAGTGGCATTGCTGATCAAACACCGATGGAATTTTGATGAGCTGGAGAGAGGAGACAGCGGAGAAGAAAGTGATTACATAGCGGGAACGCTTCACTCTGGTGGACCCAAGGTGATAATTGCAGTGATGTATAACCCACCACAGAACAGCAGGAGGCCAAGGCAAGAGTATGACGAGAGCAATAGAGCGATGGTTGACACACTGGCTGCAGTGGCGAGAAGAGCTCATGCATGCAGGGCAAAGCTCCTGATCATGGGTGACTTTAACCACAAGGAGATCGATTGGGAGAAGTTGGAGCCACATGGGGGCCAAGATACATGGAGGGCTAAGATGATGGAGGTGGTACTGGAAAACTTCATGTACCAACACGTAAGGGACACTACAAGAGAGAGAGGAGAGGATGAACCAGCAAGACTGGACTTAGTATTCACCTTGAGTAGTGCAGATATTGAGGACATCACATATGAAAGACCCCTTGGGGCCAGCGATCATGTGGTTTTGAGCTTTGAATACACAGTAGAGCTACAAGTGGAGGGGGAAGCAGGAAGGCCAGGACAAATGAAACCAAACTACAGGAAAGGGGACTACACAGGAATGAGGAACTTCCTGAATGAGGTTCAGTGGGACAGAGAACTGGCAGGGAAGCCAGTTAATGAGATGATGGAATATGTAGCAACAATGTGCAAGGAGGCTGAGGAGAGGTTTGTACCCAAGGGTAACAGGAATAATGGAAAAGCCAGGATGAGCCCATGGTTCACCCAAAGATGCAAGGAGGCAAAAACCAAGTGTGCTAGGGAATGGAAGATATACAGAAGGCAAAGGACCCAGGAGAATAAGGAGAGCAGTCGTAGAGCTAGAAACGAATATGCACAGATAAGAAGGGAGGCCCAACGTCAATATGAAAACGACATAGCAGCAAAAGCCAAATCTGAACCGAAGCTGTTATACAGCCACATCAGGATGAAAACAACCGTCAAGGACCAGGTAATCAGGCTAAAGAAGGAAGGAGGAGAGACAATAAGAAATGACCGTGAAGTATGTGAAGAACTCAACAAGAGATTCAAAGAAATGTTCACAGAGGAGACAGAAGGGGCTCCAGAAAGACGGAGAGGTGGGGTACACCACCATGTGCTGGACACAGTACACACAACCGAGGAAGAAGTGAAGAGGCTTCTGAGTGAGCTAGATACCTCAAAGGCAATGGGGCCAGATAACATCTCTCCATGGGTCCTGAGAGAGGGAGCAGAGGCGCTATGTGTACCCCTAACAACAATATTCAATACATCTATTGAATCAGGGAGATAGCCTGAGGCATGGAAGACAGCAAATGTAGTCCCAATCTTTAAAAAAGGAGACAGACATGAAGCACTAAACTACAGACCAGTGTCACTGACATGTATAGCATGCAAAATCATGGAAAAGATTGTCAGGAGAAGAATGGTGGAACATCTAGAAAGAAATGATCTCATCAGCAGCCAACATGGTTTCAGAAACGGGAAATCCTGTGTCACAAACCTACTGGAGTTCTATGACATGGTGACAGCAGTAAGACAAGAGAGAGAGGGGTGGGTGGATTGCATTTTCTTGGACTGCAAGAAGGCGTTTGACACAGTACCACACAAAAGATTAGTGCAAAAACTGGAGGACCAAGCAGGGATAACAGGGAAGGCACTGCAATGGATCAGGGAATACTTGTCAGGAAGACAGCAGCGAGTAATGGTACGTGGCGAGGTGTCAGAGTGGGCACCTGTGACCAGCGGGGTCCCACAGGGGTCAGTCCTAGGACCAGTGCTGTTTTTGGTATTTGTGAACGACATGACGGAAGGAATGGACTCTGAGGTTTGCAGATGACGTGAAGTTGATGAGAAGAATTCACTCGATCGAAGACCAGGCAGAACTACAAAGGGATCTGGACAGGCTGCAGACCTGGTCCAGCAATTGGCTCCTGGAGTTCAATCCCACCAAGTGCAAAGTCATGAAGATTGGGGAAGGGCAAAGAAGACAGCAGACGGAGTACAGTCTAGGGGGCCAGAGACTACAAACCTCACTCAAGGAAAAAGATCTTGGGGTGAGTATAACACCAGGCACATCTCCTGAAGCGCACATCAACCAAATAACTGCTGCAGCATATGGGCGCCTAGCAAACCTCAGAACAGCATTTCGACATCTTAATAAGGAATCGTTCAGGACCCTATACACCGTGTACGTTAGGCCCATATTGGAGTATGCGGCACCAGTTTGGAACTCACACCTAGCCAAGCACGTAAAGAAACTAGAGAAAGTGCAAAGGTTCGCAACAAGACTAGTCCCAGAGCTAAGAGGTATGTCCTACGAGGAGAGGTTAAGGGAAATCGACCTGACGACACTGGAGGACAGGAGAGATAGGGGGGACATGATAACGACATACAAAATGCTGAGAGGAATTGACAAGGTGGACAAAGACAGGATGTTCCAGAGATTGGACACAGTAACAAGGGGACACAGTTGGAAGCTGAAGACACAGATGAATCACAGGGATGTTAGGAAGTATTTCTTCAGCCACAGAGTAGTCAGTAAGTGGAATAGTTTGGGAAGCGATGTAGTGGAGGCAGGATCCATACGTAGCTTAAGCAGAGGTATGATAAAGCTCACGGCTCAGGGGGAGTGACCTAGTAGCGGGGAGAGAGAGGACCTAGTAGCAATCAGCGAAGAGGCGGGGCCAGGAGCTGAGTACACACACTGCACACACACAAACAGGCAGTACAAATAGGTGAGTACACACACACACACACACACACACACAAAGAGGCATGAGGAACTTCCTGCACGAGGTTCAGTGGAAAAGAGAATTTTCAAGAAAATCACTAAATGATATGATGGAGTATGAGGAGAGGTTGGTACCCATTACCAACAGAAATAATGAGAAGGCCAAGACGAGCCCATGGTTTACCCGAAGGTGTAGAGAGACCAAAACCAAGTGTGCCAGAGAATGGAAGAAGTATAGAAGGCAAAGGACCCAGAATAATGAGATCAGTCGAAGAACCAGAAATGAATATGCACAGATAAGGAGGGAGGAGCAATGTCAATACGAGAATGACATAGCAGCATAAGCCAAGTCTGACCCAAAGCTGTTGTATAGTCACATCAGAAGGAAAAAAAACAGTCAAGGACCAGGTAATCAGGCTGAAGAAGAAAGGAGGGGAAACCACAATAAATACCGAGAAGTGTATGAAGAGCTCACCAAGAGAAGTATTTACATTGGATACAGAAAGAACTCCAGAAAGCCGAAGTGGTGGAGTACACCATCAAGGGTTGGACACAATACATAGAACCGAGGACGAGGTGAAGAGGCTGCTAAGTGAACTAGATACCTCAAAAGCGATGGGGCAACATCTCTCCATAGGTCCTGAAAGAGAGAGAGCAAAGGCGCTCTGTCTACCACTAGCAACATTCTTCAACACATCTATCGAAACAGCACTGCTACCTGAGGTGTGGAAGACACCATATGTAGGCCTACGTTTTAAGAAATGAGACAGATTCACAGCATTAAACTACATACTAGTGTCACTAGCATGTATGCAGAGTCATGGAGAAGATTATCACGGGAAGACTGGTGGAGCACTTAGTAAGGAATGAGCTTATTCACGACAACCAACATGGTTTCAAGGAAGGGAAATCCTGTGCCACAAACCTACTAGAGTTCTTTGACAAGGTGACGGCAGTAAGGCGAGAGAGAGAGAGAGAGAGAGAGAGAGAGAGAGAGAGAGAGAGAGAGAGAAAGAAAGAGAGTAGACTGTCTGTTCTTGGACTGTAAGAAGGATTTTGACACAGTTCCACACAAGATTGCGTTTTCTTGCAGTGTAAAAAGTCTTTCGATATAATTCCACACAGGAGATTAGCACCAAAGCTGGAGGACCAGGAAGGTATAACAGGGAAGGCACTGCAATGGATCTGAGAATCCTTGACAGGAAGGCAACTGAGAGTCATCGTATGTGACAAGGTGTCAGAGTGGGCACCGGTGATGGGCGGTGTTCCACAGGGGTCAGTCAGTCTTAGGACCGGTGCTGTTTCTTGTATATGTGAATGACATGACGGAAGATATAGACTCAGAAGTGTCCCTGTTTGCAGACGATATGAAGCTAATGAGAATTCAATCGGATGAGGATCAGGCAGGACTACAAAAGAATCTGATCAGATTGCAATCCTGGTCAAGGAACTGGCTCGTAGAGTTTAACCCCACCAAGTGCAAAGCCATAAAAATCGGGGAAAGGCAAAAAAGACCGCAGACAGAGTACAGTCTAGAGGACCAAAGACTGCAAACATCACTCAAGAAAAAAGGATCTTCAGGTCAGTATAATCCGGGGCACATCTCCTGAGGCGCACATCAGTCAAATAACTCCTGCAGCATATGGGCGACTAGCAAACCTAAGAATAGCGTTCCGACACCTCAGTAAGGAATCGTTCAGGACTCTGTACACAGTTACACAGTATACGTCAGGCCCATATTGGAGTATTCAGCACCAGTTTGGAACCCACACTTGGTCAAGTACGTCAAGAAATTAGAGAAAATGCAAAGGTTTGCAACGAGACTGGTCCCGTAGCTAAGGGGCATGTCCTACTAGGAGATGTTAAGGGAAATCGACCTGACCACATTGGAGGACAGGAGAAAGAAGGTGGACATGATAACGACATAAAATATTAAGAGGAATTGACAAAGTGGACATAGACAGGATGTTCCAAAGATGGGACACAGCATCAAAGGGTTACAATTGTAAGGTGAAGACTCAGATGAGTCACAGGGATGTTAGGAAGTATTTCTTCAGCCATAGAGTTGTCAGGAAGTGGAATAGTCTAAAGAGTGATATAGTGGAGGCAGGATCCATACATAACCTGAGAAGAGGTATGACAAGTACACAGCCGTCCTGCTCCACTTCTGGTTAGTGTGACTTTATCAATGGTCCAAGTCGGACCGAAACGTCGTCGTAAGCTTCTCTCTTTTATGTGCGGGTTATATGTGTATCGTTCCAGTCACGGTATTGTGCCTTTTTTCGTTATTTAGGTATGACAAGGCTCATAGAGCAGGGAGGGAGTGTAGCTAGTAGCGACCAGTGAAGAGGCGTTGTCAGGAGCTATGGATCGACCCCTGCAACCACAATTAGGTGAGTACAGTTTGGTGAGTACACACACACACACACACGCACATATTCAATGTGGTATCAGCATTGTTCGCAGTACCAACAAGTTATGGCAAATTTTTAGCCTCAGCAGTGACCAGAGCAGCACGCAGGTTTCCTGGAGCAGATGGTAAAAGTCAGATATTCATAAAGAGACTGTATCATTCCCGGCAGGTCCTGCGGTGATACACAAAAATACAACCACTGCGCAGACGAGGATATTCTTCTATCCCCGATGACAGTGGCGGTCACAAAGTAATCAAGCCTTTCTTCGTCCGTGCCTCTTTATGTCCAGTAACTGAATATGACTACTGAGTGGTCCAGTGGTGAGTGATGCGGAAACAGATTTCATCGTTTATGGAACACTTTGACTTTAGAGTTAACACCCTTAAATAAACTAGTTTGATTCCGTGAAAAAAAAAAGGTCGAAGGAATCAGAATCATAACCGTTGATAAGACTCTCCGTCTCGTTGCCACAGCAGCAGCCAAAAATTTCCGTACAGAAGCTGCCAGCTTGTTTCAGCGAAACCAACATGGCACTGGGATCTCTCCAGACAATACAGCAACAAAGGTATACATCAGGGACTTACCGAAGGTACGACCATAGTTGTGCAAGAAAGGTATAAAATACCGAAAATATGAAAGTTAAGACACATGTGCAACATCTTGATATCTTTATTGTAGACGTTTCGCCATCCAGTGGCTTTATCAATACAGATTCTAGGACATGACTAGAAGACAGTAGAACTATATGCAAAAGTTGAGGTGGTTTAGAAAGACACGTAAGCAAACACTATAGCATATTTATTAGAAAACGTTTCGGTCCTGGGACCTTGATCACTTCTAACATACAGAGGTAGGAAGACATTATATATATATGCGGAGAGTGAGATGTGACGCACGTGACCTGAGGAATGTCATAAGAACATAAGAATGGAGGAACACTGTACTCCCATGTGGCGATGTTGCCACGAATACTCGCCGGGCACTTGCTATGAGTAACATCAACGTTTCCACCATAAACACATCATCTAACAAAGACCTCACTACGAAACGCAGCCCCACACCTCTAACTTCTACAGCAGGCGTCTCCACTATCCCTTGTGGGTTCTGTCCCAAGAAATATGTAGGCGAGACAGGCAGAGATCTTGCAGTCCGCCTGAATGAACATCGAAATGCCTCTAACAGAGACGATGTAAGGTACGCCTGTGTCCTCCACAGAGACTCCACGGGGCATTTGATGAACTGGAACGAGGCACAACTCGTTCTCACCGAACCAGATCTCAGACGCCGACGGTGCCTAGAAGCCTCACTAATCGCCGTCACCGACACTATAGAACGCAACACTGGAAACTACAAAATTTAAAAAACATTGGCATACATGATACTTAAGCAGCACCAACCCAACAACACAGGAGTCACATGATTTCATCGTCTACCCGTCCTCATCATAGGTAGAGGTTGTTTTGATAAGGACCTGCCTCGCATGGGCCAGTAGGCCTTCTACAGTGTTCCTCCATTCTTATGTTCTTATGACATTCCTCAGGTCACGTGCGTCACATCTCACTCTCCGCCTATATATATAATGTCTTTCTACCTCTGTATGTTAGAAGTGATCAAGGTCCCAGGACCGAAGCGTTTTCTAATAAATATGCTATAGTGTTTGCTTACGTGTCTTTCTAAACCAACTTGTCGGTATTTATTACCAAGGTTTATACCAAAAGATGAGGTAATTAGCTCCTCAGTCTTAGAGGTGGTGTTGAGAGCACCGTGGTGATGGAGAATCAGGAGCAGAGAGACTGGCAGTTATATTTCACGACCATAGTTATTAATTAAATCCAGAATGTATTTAACCTAGTGAAAAGACAAGTGGCCCTGGGGAATCATTAGAGAACATTTCCCTGGTCTTTTCCCCATTTTTTTTAGCTGATTATAGGAAAGATTTAACTTCATTGCTAGGATAGCAGGAAATCTCAACAGTAGGTGTTCAGCAGGCAAACACAATCGCTCCCTTTATTTTCTACATAGCAATAAGAGAACTCAGTTTGATCAGCATACTCAGCATCTCTTACCTTGATAATGACGCTCTTACAGATAGATCTTCAAGAATTGAATTCACGGGAAGAAGCTTCGGAACACGTCATTAACCCTCCCAAATGTGAAATGATCTCGACCAACGAACACATAATTACTACTGTTAGATCCGTTTTACCAGAAGTTTTATTTACCAGCCCCACTTAGAGAATTCTTTAGGGTGCACAGCTGAGTTATGAGGCCCTCAATACAGTCCTCGAGGACAAGTTTTATAAGCTGACCAGGATGGAGGAGAGGATGCCTTGTATCTTCTCGAAAGGTGTCTAGCCCAACCCAGGGTAACCTGTTTTTTGAGGAGTGCACCCTCCTTTGTCAGCTAAAATTAAGTGAATATTGAGAAAACTCTACATATTTCTCTGTAAGATTACAAATGGGTTGAATCAAGTAGCACTTCCGGCGAGAATGAGAGAAATATGTTAGCAAGGAAACACAGATACTTTGTCATTTATGGTATACAATACCGAAAACGTGTTGAAAGAGACTCATGTGCAACACTTGCGTGTCTTTTGTGCCTAAATATTTTTCCTGCGCAGCAGACTTCTCTCGAATACATACATGGTTCAGTGCTGGAGACAATGTAAAAAATCAAGAGGAAATATTGAGGTGTTCGGTTCTTAAGTCTTGATAAGAAGTGGAAAAAGAGGCACAGATGCAGCATAATGCATTCTTATATCGACGTTGTTTCGCCTACACAGTGAGCTGTATCAAGGGACAGACAAGCTTGGAGAAGACGGATAAACCTATATGTAGGGAGCGTACTGACATGAAGAATGAAGATAGGGTGTGTTGAAAACTAGGTGTTAAGGTAGCTTAAGAAGGCTGGAGAAGTAATTGAGAAGGGGGTCAGTGGCCCTACTGCAGTGCTCTTTTATGGTTGTTATAATTGTATGCTAATGAATCGTTGTTCTGTGAGAAACCGATATAGAGGCTTATAAAGCACAAGACTCACTTTTGTTGTAGAAGCCTTTATTTTGACTGATATTAGTGGATGAGCTGATGGGTGATGACTCCAAGATGGAGCTTCTCTGGGTGTCTTCTACCTTGACAATGAGTCGTGGTCATTTTAATTATTCGAGTGATTGGGGGAGCTTCAGTGTAAAACACAGACGCTATTCAAATTCTTCATTATACTGATATATTGGAAGTCAGAAATGTCTGGCGGGAAGTCTCTTCATATTTCGCCCACATATATTTTGTCACTTTTTGCATAACTATGTGTATACCCTTGTATTGTTTTGAAATATATTGGTTCCACATATTTGTAGTGTCCCTCACTGGTTGTTCTTCATCGTAAGGAAAGCAGTGATGGTTACTTGGAATTTGGTGTTGGAGAGAAGGTTGCAGACGTGTGTGTCAAAAGAATTGTTAGAGAGGAATGCGTATCTCGTTTCACTGGTGCACCATTTAGGTGAATTGATGTTATCTACACTGCATCTGCAATCTCTGATTATTTGACGATGATGCCAAACTTGGAAAAGACTTACTTGAGGAGAGGAGTTCTTCGTCAAGAAAATCACTAATGCAGATGTTGAGAGCACGTGCGATGAAGCCTTTGATGATGCAACGTTTAGTTTTGGATTCTACAGTGAAGCATATAGGAAAACAGTATTTTGATAAGAGGTAAAGAGGATTTAGTGGCATTTATGGATTTGGAAAAGGCATATGATAGGGTGGATAGGGAAGCAATGTGGCAGATGTTATTAGTGTATGGAATTTTTTTTTTCTTTTTTTTTTTTTAAGATTCGCCGGTATTATCCCGGCCCGGGCCTTTTCCAAGTGGTGGTCCGGCCTTGGCTCCCTGTCTAGGGAGTGACTGAGACCTAAGTCTCCCGTGGGAGGAGGAACAAGTACCCCCTCATTTTTGGGGCCAATTGTCCCCGTCCTCGCGGGGCTCGTAGGGAGAAGCTTGGCCTCTCTGGTCTGCCATCCCCGCCCCAAGGGGCCTAATGAGAATGACAGTCTTGTGAGCTGCAAACTCGGGCTCAGGCACCTACCCTACCCTAGAAGGGCTGGGTATGGTGTCGATCCATGGAATAGGTGGAAAGTTGTGCAAGAAGGACCTACTTCCACTGGGGAATCCCGCTTACCAGTGACTATGCCCTCGTCTGCTACACGTCCCTCTTCACT